>NC_134486.1:343419579-343622079 GCF_040206685.1 Ascaphus truei
ACAGGTACAGCAGGTGAGGGAATAAGTGCAGTAGATGGGAGTGCTTGGTCACAATGGTTGGTACGAGCGACTGTGGAAGTGGGACAGTAGCCATGAGTCCAGGCTATTGAAATGCCTCATTTAGAAGTTGTTTTAAGGTTTGAATTTCAAGATGGGGAGAGAGGGTGCTTTGCATATACAGTTGCATACCACAGGTAAGGGGCAGTGAGGGGAAAAGGTTTAAGGTGCGAGAGAGCAGTAGAGGTAAAAGTTATATACATTAATATGCGGTTCACTGCCAGTATAACCAAGAGTTTTAATTTGCCTACTACTGTGCTAATATTTAATATCCATTATTGCTATTGCTATGCACTATTTTAGGGCATTAAAAAAACAAATGAAACTGCAATAAATGCTATTTTTCATTTTGGATATTTTTTTTTGTATTTTCCTTAATGATTATATACTGGGGGGGGGGGAAAGCGGAGGGCATTCATTATATTAGCCAATTATAGGTGCAATCTCGCATAGCTGGTTAGAAAAAAAAAAAAGAATGGAAAAGTGTAATTGGCTTCCCTAAACCATTCTAACATTGAAAGCAGCCAAACATTTGCTATTGGCAATCAATTGCAAGCTGTACTGTATTTCTTAGGAGCCTCTGAATGAGGAAGTGTCAATCAAGTGTTTTCTTTACACCTATCCTTTATCAGAGAGACAAAGATACGGGAAAGGGGGGACTGTACATGGACGTGCTGAACACCGTGTGTGTGTGTGTGTGTGTGTGTGTGTGTGTGTGTGTGTGTGTGTGTGTGTGTGTGTGTGTGTGTGTGTGTGTGTGTGTGTGTGTGTGTCAGAACTTACTGGAGGTCTTGGATAAACCACAGATGAAACAAGAATGTTTCTTTTGTGGAGATGATCACAGGATGTAATGCTTAAATGTTTTTCTGTTTCAGGCTTTCAAAGAGAGAACAAGTAAGATCCCGACAATTAAGAAATTCCTGCAGCCTGGGAGTCAAAGGAAACCCCAACCAGACAAGCATTATGTAGACACCGTGAAGACCGTTTTTAATCTGCCATAAAAAAAAAAAAAACCTCACTAAATTTAGGTGCAGGGCAAAAGCCAACCTTTTTCTAACATCAACTCTTGCATAAGATGAAATTGTAATCGGCACAGATTTATCTAACTGCTTTATTAGGGGTGTGATGCGTAAATTGAGATGTATCTTCCTAAGTTTTATAGTAAAATAGTTACACAATGATTTTCCTGGTCTTTGTTTTAGACATAAGGATCTCCCGAGCTTCTTGTTGGGTTATTGATTGCCAATGCAGTGTAACCATTAAATAAAGACCTTTTAATAAGGGAGTTATGCAGATCTCTGTGACAGCCTGCAGTAGACCCCAAAGGGCAATGCAACTATTACACCATTACAAGTGGGTAGGCTGGGGCACAAGAAGAACATCGCACCATATACGTTTTAAGTGGACGGGAATCAAATGCATAAGCTTATTAAACATCTTGGGAGGAGAGGAATGAATAATGGAAAACCTGTAAGACGGGTACAAGCCTGCACTGATATAGTCTCGCCCCTGTGTCCTTAAATGTACTTTTACTATGAACACTACTGAGGGCATATCTTCTGAAACCAAAAGGTAATTAAATATTGTTATATACACAGCCATATTAACTGAGCAATGCTACTCAATAAGCCACTTTCTAGCAAGGCAGGGGCTCATTCAAGTAAATATGCGATAAGTACCTGCAGGCATAGATGGTTGATGGAGTAAATCTAGTCATTTATCAAAGTGCTTGACAATGACAGTATGATGAGCGGTCCGCAGCACATAGGAATTTTTAAAGGCAAGAGTTCCCTGTCCAGATGAGTTACAATATATGTGTAGCAGAGTCCCCCTCCTTACCTCCGGTGAGGGGGAACTGTCCAGCCAGTCGACAGAGCTACGCGTGATCGGGAAGATAGTGGTGGCGGCCATTTTAGAAATGGCACGCTTGCGCAGTTTTAGCAGCCATCTTGGAATGACTGCAAGCAACGGAAGAGACTACAAGTCCCAGAAGCCTCGGGGGGGGGGGGGGGGTGGGGGGAGGAGGAAGGCACTAGCGGCAATTTTGTGGGGCTGGCATTATCCTCTGCGGGGAAGGAAGGATATTCAGTCCTGACAGAGACAGCAAGGAGGAAGGTAGTACTGTTACAGTAAAGTAAAACCAAGATATATATATCTGGTGCGATATTGTTATTAAAAGAATGGTGTACTATAGAGAATTGTAAAGGACAGCAGTTACAAAAAATAGAACAATTTATTAAAACGTAACCTTTGTCACTGAATACAGAAATTCCGTTTAAGCCTTAATTCATTAAAATACGTAAATGCATATATAAAAAACATGGAATCCCATAAAATGACCGTTTATCAACCGTAAATTTGTGGGTGTCTCAAGATTGTGAAAGAGATCAAAAAAGTGTGAAAGAGATGGCTGCAGTGAGTTGATCTCACTGCAGTTGGAAAGAGAAATTGTAGCAGGATGCTGGGAGACACCATTGAACCACCACACACACGATTTTTTTCCCCTCCGGGTTGGCCTTCAGGAGAAAGTGGCAACCGTGACCTAAAGTGACTTTCCCAATGTCACAAGAAGCCTACACGGTAATTGAACCAGGTTCCCGATTCAACTTAGTGTCATTGTTTACAGAGTCAGTGTCTTTACTCACTTAGCCACCCCTGGGTGATGAATGCACCTTTTGTGCATACCTAACTCTAGTAGAGAATTCATATACTGTGGTTCACTAGGTACAAAGAAAAGGGGACACTCAAGTTTTAGTAATGCTAAATACTAACTAATGTAACACCACAAGTGAAAAAATTAGAAATACTTTATTTTATTGATATGAAAAAATTGAAGAAGTAAAATGCACAAATAAAAGGCTAATATTGTTAAAATGAAAAATAAAAGGCATTTGTTCTATTAATTATGCAAATAGTCTGTACTATGAAACACCTACCAGGAGCAGAGTGTTTGATCATTTTAGTACTGGTGGTGTTTGCAAAGGCAAATCTTGGTGTAATATAGTACGATGGAGCAGGGTTAGTTATAACCTGTGACTTTGGGCAGCGTATTGGTGTTATGGATCCTGTCTCGGTGAGGGATTCAGGATGTCCCTCGCTGCCTGCTCCCACACCGCACAGTCTCTGCGTCCTTCCAAGTGGCACCCAACGTGGAGTACAGTATAAGACCTCCCTATGTGTTTTGCAATTTGTTGCGTCGTCAGGATGGCAGCATGACATCATCCTTCAGAATATACTGTATACCCTTTCGTCCATTTATCAATTTGCTACACATAAAGCTGCAGACCAAGCAATATACTACGTGTGTATTCTGTATTAGGAGAAAATATTTGTAGCATTTAAAAAAAATAATTACAAAATCACATCCTCTTCTGAAACAGGCTCTGGCACACCCCTTTTGACCCACGCCCTCTTTAGCAGCGCAGCAATTGTATCTAGTGACTGCCTGGTCACATGATCTTCCCCACAGAACTTTGCATCTTTGGTCCTCTTCTGCAGCACTGACAGTCAATTGGTGAACCCCCGTCGTCATCGATAAGCAATTTAGCTAATTACATAATGCGTGAATTGTATTGATGCACATATTAAAGGGGGGGGGGGGGGGAGAGCAGCAGCTTGGACGGCTGCTTTAAGATAACAACAACATAGCATATTATAATCCTATACAAAACAATTCCCATGTACATTAAAAAATACATATTCAACTTTAATTGTAAAAAACAAATAATGATAAAACTGGTGCGCTAATTGCAAATGTACCTATATACCAAATTGCTATCTAGCCATGTGCACTCCCATAATCAAATGGTACAGTATGTACATTATCAAAGAAAAATCTATATACATTAAGTACACCTGAAATACATAAATACAATAAGTATGATTAATATAATAATAAAACATTGTTTTAATCATTTATATGTATTATAAAAAATAACAGTAATTTATACGTGTGTACGTGTACGTGTGTCGCCAAGTGCCCCTGGCTATAGCCTTTTGACCTCAACACTATAAGTCCCGATAGGAACAGGCAGTGTTGGGGTTAAACTCCTGCGCAGAGACGAGCCTTCAGTTGCAGTCTGGATGGGTATTATGTTGCTTATCCAGGAGAACAGGTGCTGCATATAACATGAAAGATAATCTAAATGAAATCATTAATTTTGAACTGTGTGTCTAGATACATAAAAATAATTTTATAAATCCAAAACCCACATAGAGCAATTTACAATATCCCGGAAATAAAGTTCAATCCTAATAAGATACCCATATAACAAATACCTAAATAAATAAACATGTGGCTGAGAAACCTAACTATTATAAATATAATCCAGTGATTAAGAATCTACTATTAATATTAAAGACATTTCATATTTGCTAATGTAGTGATAAAGTGCAACATAGATAGTGCTATGATAAATAATAAAGGTGGACAGTGCACGACCAGAAAAATAAAATGTTATATAATGTGTGTGTAGCAGGGTACCCTCCCTTGCCTCCTCCCTGGCAGTAGTCCCATCGCTCGGGAGGGCTGTGTGAGTTGTGTCGGCTATGTTGCGGCTGGCACAGCTACATATGAATATGGACTATGTGTAAGGTAGCGGCCATCTTGTGGCTGGCGTCACCGGAAGAGGTCCTGGCTGTTCAGGATTTCCTCCGCGGCGTGGAGGCAGGGTGCGCAGTCCTGACGGAGTCAGAGAAGGGAGAGGTAGTGTCCCAAGAGCTAGTCAGGCTCCAGGACTAGGCCAGAACTATTCCCCCGAGGCCCCAGGCAGCCCCTTCACCTCAGCGGAGTTGGTAGGGTCTGGCCATAGCATAAGGGTTTCCCCATTAGTGCGAGGCTTCAGCGGAGAAGGACCGGACCTGGGACAGAGCTTCCCCAGCATGAGTAATCACCGCCTGGAGGTCGGACATAAGGAGAGGGGATTGTGTCGGAGGCCCTGCATTGTGGGATCACGGTTGCGGGATGAATATCGCCAGACAGAACACGAGAGTTTCTAAAATTAATTTATTGGAAAAGTATATCCACAACTATACAAAACACACAAACATCACACATACCCAACTGGGGGATACCAGTTGCAGGAACCTGCTTAACTAGTTGCAGGGACCTGCTTGCAGAGATTTCCCCTGTTCTCTCGTCTTGCCCTGTGCCTATAGGACTGGTTTTCATGCCCAAGACCAGCACTGGAGTGGACACTGCAGTTTCTCCCTGTCACAGCAACACCTCTGTAACTGTCTGCAGGCTCTGTCTGCTAGGGGTCTCCCTCCCCACCTTTTTATACACTTAAAACATAATGTTGCAACACTCAGGGCCAGGTGCTGCCTACATTCCCAGGTCCTGATTGGTGGGTAGAACTGCAACATAACATTTGCAACATAACAAGGAGACAGGGAGAGGTCTGCAACAATTCTCCTGCAAACATATTAACCCCTGATTCCTGAGGTGCTGGAACCAGGCAAAGACATACACATATACATAACCTATAATACAATACCAATGTATTACTGACAGGTAGGGATAATGGCAAACTTAATCTTTATTAACAGTAGCCATATTTACCCCTACCTTCACACAGTGCTTTAAATTTAATATCAATTAATACATACTTATGAAATTAAGAAAACACCTCTTGGTCTAGAGGTAGAGAGATATAGAGATATATTTTTGTAATATCACAAGGGATTTTTAATAGATTTTATGCCCACAATGAAAACACAACATACCACAAATGCTGATGATAAATTTATTTATGTACTTTATAAATGATAGCTGAGAAGCCTTAAGGCACAATACAGAAATAATAAAAAAAAATCAATTATGAAAACAAAACGTAAAGTATTAAAAATGAATTACAAAAAAAAACAATTGCATAACACACTCCCCAATTGACTGCTGTTTTAGCCAAAATTCTGACCCCAGTCTATCCTAGCAAGTGGGTTGTAAATGTCGACACTTAGAAATTCAGTTCTGTGACAATGTAGAGAATAATTTTAGTAGCCCTATTAGTGTTGGAGAAAATCAGAAGTGGTGATATATTTCATTATAGTAATGTGGACATTTGTCATAGATTGTATTTAAAGCCAACATGCTGCTGAAATGCAATATTTAGCCTTCCATGGTCAGATCTGCCGAGCTGCTGTATTGGAAAAGTGATCTGTTCTGTTTGTGATTGTTTACCTGAGGCTACTTTCCAAGCTCTTGTGGTTCCCAAGCCTAAGCATAGGGGAAGCCAATCAAACTAATACAATAAAGAAGATCATTCACTCTACACATCTAAACCTGGTATGTATGGGTGGTGCACTCAGGGCATATCCATAGTACACATAGATTGTACATGTCTAGAGGTCAGTAAACACATTTGATGGGCTCCTTTTTTGGTCTCACAAAAATGACAACGCAAACAATTTTACTACAAATATTCAAAGTAAGTGATGGATGAAGGGCCTCGCGAGAGCTGTTGAGCTTTCAACAATTGTAAAAACAAACAAATGTTAAGGTAGCTGAGACTTTTGGCATGACAAAATGATACAGCATTGTCTAAAGGTTCTTCTAAGACAGGAGATGCCAAACCCAGTCCACAAGAGCAACCAACAGCTCAGGTTTTAAGGATATCCCTGCTTCAGCACAGGTGGCTCAGTCCTGAAGCAGGGATATCCTTAAAACCTGACCTGTTGGTGATCCGTGAGGACTGGAGTTGGCCACCCCGGTCTTAGAAATAATTTTCCTTTTATGAAGCCATAAACCGTGCTATAGTTTTGTACCGTGGCAAATTATACCCCAAGGTGCAGGAGGGGCCTTTAATCCCTGACTCTCTCTCTGCTGGGAAAAACAAGAATCAAACGATGGCTTTAGAGATGATGCAATCAGAACACAGCTTTCATTCTATTTCACACACATCGTTATGCTGCGCTGATTAAAGCAGTGAGGCAATACGACACGTTATACAAATACATTGTAATTATAGGATTACTAGAGATGTTTATCTCCACACGCGAGAGCTGCTTTTGTGGCATTGTACCGTTTGTATGTATCATGATCTGTATGGAGCCCTTTGGGATAAGACGACCTAGCTAAGATTCCCATGAAATACCTGCAGGATATCGGTTACCAAGCAATTACTGGCCCCATGGACATGCTGATTCGTCATCTGCATTCCTGAGGTTTCACAATCTCTGTGCACATTGTTACACCCATGCATAACTCTCTTCTTGGATAACTAAAAAGTATCACAACCTACAATGAGTCTCCAGAACAAACATGACCTTAAAGCAGGAGTGGCCAACTCCAGTACTCAAGGGCCACCAGCAGGTCAGGGGCGGATTTTAAAATCCACCGCCCACAGGCACATGGCTGATGTGGCCGCCCCCCTCGTCCTTCTGAACCATAGCGCAACAGCTAAGTGACTTCCTATCAGGCCCGATAGGCCTGAGAGAGCGTGGCAAAAATATATGGGGGCGGACATTTTAGCCGCCTCAAAATTTTGCTGCCCTAGGCCCGGGCCTAATGGGAAATTCGCCACTGGGTCAGGTTTTAAGGATATCCCTGCTTCAGCACAGGTGGCTCAGTCAATGACTGAACCACAGATTGAGCCACCTGTGCTTAAGCAGGGATATCCTTAAAACTTGACCTACAGTATTGGTGGCCCTCAAGGACTGAAGTTGGCCACCCCCTGCCTTAAAGGATGATAACCGCATGGTATCCAAAAATATTCAGGGTACAAACATGTCCTCATATACCGAACTGCTGTTAAGTTGCACCAATGCTTTCACAGATCATCTACTGTACTGTCTAGCAATGAACCTGAAGACAGAGAATGAGCCCCAATCAATACATTACAGCAGCCTCTCCAGAATCCGCATCAGATCATGGCGCAGCTTTGTTCCCGAGGCAGGACCATTCAGAATTTATTTTGTCAACTTCTATTTAGGAACAAAGCTGCATTATAAAATGAACTACTTTTTTCCTTTTTCACAAAGATGAAAAACGACAGTATCCCTTCTTTTTCTACTGTTGTAATTTCTAGTGTACATCCCTGCAGCTATTTTACTTCATCCCTGGTATACTGTGGTATGGAGTATCTCGGCAATGAAAAATTAGCACAAAAAACGCGGGTTTAAGAGAACAGGACCTTCAGCTGTAATAAAAGGTTCTTCTTTCAATTGGAATTTTTTTTTTTTTTAAACGGTTTATATTCACAAAGTTTTATAGGGTACAGAAAGGAAGGGTGGGGAGAGCTGTAATGTGAAATCATTAGGAGCTGTGTTGTCATGTAGAGAAGAAGAGCGGGACACAGCAATGTCCTGTTCCACAACCCATACTGCATGTAAGAAACCACATTTGTTACAGCAGAAAAGTGATGATTTCGTGTACTCACTGGAATTCATTCTCTGTATTTGCATTTACTGCACAAAACCTCAAATAAAAACATCCTCGGCGATCACAATCAGTATACATCTGGCAGAAGGGTAAACATTCAGTGCATATTTGATATTAAAAACAAATATGTATTGTTTGGAAAGGAAGTCAAAAGCACTTATTAGATCTCAGGAGAAATAGTTGATCGTAGGCAAGTTCCCAGCTGGTGTACACTCTTAGAATAGACCAATGACAAGTCTCAAGATCATGAACAGGCTGCATAAAACAGAGAGCGTTGTTAGTAAAGAACAGCTTCAACTCATTCACATCACATGTCCAGGAGTCCTGCATTTGATTACATTGCTTGTCTCTGAGTTTTGTATCTCAGGACATTCTTGAAAATGATAGATAGATAGATAGATAGATCTTTCCTCAGCACATTGGCACGATAATTATATATCATCAGAGAGTTCTTTTATCAAATACATTTGATTTACTTTGATAAAGAGAAGTCTAATCTTATTTCATACTTTGTGCATTTGCACTAATCATCCAGGTCCATTGCTGGTAAAACCATCATCATTATCATCATCAGGGACTCTTTAAAACAAACCACAAAAAAAAAAAAAAAACGACCCATGCTTAACACAATATGATGCCTCTATAGCAGGAGAGAAACTCTCATCTCTTAAGAACAAAAGGGAAAACTTTTGGAAAAATGTAGTGTCCTCCTGCAGCACTAAATGTGACATGTCTACAATAGCATCTTTGCTTGCAGGGCAGTCAACCATAGCTTGCAAAAAACATTGTTTACATAGTTTAATTGTAGTTGTAATTGTTTTACTGTTGAAGGTGCAGGCAAAAAAAAAATAGCTCTAAAAGCTCCTCCTGGACACAATAAAACACGTGATAATCCTTTAAATAAACGATGTCACTATTTTGATTTCTTAAAAAACAAACAAAAAACATGTGAAATCTTTCCTTTAAAAGGGGAAATCCCTCCTAGGATCAAAGTGAATTCATTCCAGTGACATGTTTAAAGAGTCTTATCTGGGGGTGGGGTGGGGGGGTCGATATCTTTTCCACCCAAATATGACACCAAGTATTTTTTATTTCAAGTTAGTCATGGTAGGGGGTCTAGTTTCCTCTGCTCTCTTGTGCGTGGGATGTCACTGTGTGCTCAGCACCTGCTTGTACAGCCTGGAGTCCCACCCTCCGCACCTCCCCTTAACTTTATTGGTTCTCTGATAAGGACAGTGTGGGATAAAGAAACCACTTGAGTGACAAACACTTCCTCATTTAGAGGCCCTTAAGAAATTCAACTGGCCAACTATGTGGAATTGCACCTTTAGGCAGTTTAACTCTCTCCATGAATACTGAAATTCATAATTGTGCACATCAGCACCTTGACAGGTCAGAGAATGAGAAGGGCTGGGTGCATTGCCTGTGTAAGGTTATGGCAAGTCATGCTCAATGCACAATAACATCTAAGCTCTCCCAACCCTCAGGCTACCATACTTGCAAACTACAGCTGAAAAATGAATGGATCCACATTGGATTTAGACAGAGCCGGCTGGGATGTCCACAGGGCTCGGTGCAGAGACGTGTGGGGCCTCTTACCTGCGGCATCTCCTCCTCAGCTTTCCTTCATCATGGCGCAGCAACGTCAAATGGTGTCGTGTTGCTGGAACAATGTGACATCACAACTCGTGGCATCATGTTATCATGGCAACGCAGCGCCACAGGGCGGCCCGTTGTCATAGCAAGGTGACACCCCGTATGACGTCCCGTTGTCATGTTAATGTGACGCCATTTGAGGCAACGGCACCATGATGACGGGACGCCGAGGAGGAGATGCCGCAGGTAAGAGGCCCCACACGTTTTTGCCCCGAGCCCTGCGATCATCCCAGACGGCTCTGCCCAAATCCAATGTGGATCCATTCATTTTTCAGCTTTAATTTGCAAGGATGGTAGATGGGAGAGTTGAGATGTTAGTGTGTGATGTCAGCAGACGTCCCGTTGTCATGGCAACGCGAGGCAATTTGACGTCGCGGCGCCATGATGAGGGTCCCTGCAGGAGGAGATGCCGCCGGAGAATGTAAGAGAGTTACAGAGGCCCCGCGCTCTCCCCCGGCAACCAGTTTAATTGTTGTGGGGAAGAGCGCGGGGTCTCTATAACCGCGCGGCTCGGTGCGACTGCACCACCATCAAACCGGCTCTGGATTTAGGGTAGGCTGCACATTTAAATCATCTACACAGATCTGCAAATGTGAAATGCTCGACAAGCAATAAAACAGAATCCCTGAATTCTCACCTGATCCCTGCTACAAGTCCAGAAGGCATCATTTTCTTCGATCTTTTGTACCTCAGGCCCATTACTGTAGCCAGCGTAGATGCAGCAACTGCAGAAACAGATAGCGGCATTTTACTTTATTCCTAAACTCCCAACAGCATCATATAAAATAGTACTAGAAATTAAACCCCTGTGTGAAACGGAAAAGGCCAAAACGTGGAAACAATTAAACGTGGCACTAAATCGGGGTTGAGAGGAGAGTCAGGGCTGCAGTGACCCTGTAACCATGTCACACAGGAGGGGCTCGCAAAGCATTTGTATTAACTCCGTAATGCAGTGCTGTGTGCAATCATAAAACCGATATATATATTATTTTTTATTAATGCTCCATTTTGTTTGGAAATGTGTCATGGTCTCGCAGATCGATAGCTCCATACTGGAAGCACGTTGATACATTCTTTACCTTGTTTTCATTTAGGCATACACATGCTTAGCGAGCTCAAACCCCAGACACACAATACTATATTTGTATATACTTAATTGTACCAATTGGAGTGCCACTGGGGGAGTGACCTCGAGCACACTCCTGGCTTTTAACCGGTTTTCAGTGCAATAGCGCTCATAGAGTGCGCCTAAATATGAACCCTTTAGGCACCGCAAACAAGTCATGCATCCCATGCTATCGGCAACATTATTGCTGTGTTTCTCCCTCTCTCTGCAGTGCAAGAAATACAAAAGACACTGTATAAAATTGCTATTGTAGGACCTGCTGATAGGGCCAAAGGATTGAACTAAATGACCCATACTTACAGTACGAGAAGAAACAAAAAACATTAGTAATGTACTATATGAAATAATTTGTTATATTGGATGTGCATTGGGGCTTCTTTCTTTACTGTAGTTACCA
The DNA here is from genome assembly GCF_040206685.1 of Ascaphus truei. Lineage (NCBI taxonomy): Eukaryota > Metazoa > Chordata > Amphibia > Anura > Ascaphidae > Ascaphus > Ascaphus truei. Next base: position 343,431,193 of record NC_134486.1, read on the forward strand.
TGTTTTCAATCACTCCTGCTTTGAATGTTTCTGCATTCCTTTACTTACTCAGCGATATCTTCACGTCCCTGGGATTCCATGTTACGCAATACGCCCCGTAAGCAGCAACCAGGCCAAAGAAAAGACCTGCAGCCAAGGACACTATGCTGCCTGCAGAACACACAATAACAAGAGGTCACACACACACACACAAGAACAATGGCTGGAAAAATAGAAGCGGAGTTCTAAGTTGTTAATTAAGACACAATCAGCCTCTGCATGTCAGTAGCTTCTCTTCATATACATGGAACTGTAAACTATAGCCAACATAAAAGACTATTGTGTGTATCAATAAAAAGGGCTTTTATTCAAAGCAATGCATGTAATTAATATGAGGGTAGAACACGTGGACATACAATCCCACTCATTTCCTCTTCATAACTTCCAAACAGTCTTCTCTTTTCCGTTTTCCCCTTAATGCTACGAGCTTTTACCACAATTCCCTTCACCAAGCGACACTGTGCTGCAGCGGGGATATGAATAGAGGTGGGCAAATTGTTTTTGTGGATTTGGATCCGCCTCGGATCAGTCGGTTCTTTGGTCCACGAATCAGACTCAATAATGGGGCTTCGCCTTTTGCAGATTTTTAAATTATTTTTTTTTAAATTGTTTTTTAAAACACCGACAATCCATTTGCGGATTTCACAATCCGCTGACGGATTTTAAGAAGCCAATCCACAGATTCAGCAATCCACGGATTCAGCAATCCACGGATTCAGCAATCCACAAATGGGATTGTTAAAATCCACTAGCGGATTGTATCCAATGGCGGTTTTGGATCAATCCGCACGGATTGAAACTGTAACAATCCATCGGCGGATTTTACACCGCGGAAGTCATTTTGAATGGCAAACTCAGGAAACAAATTTGGACTGGTTCAAACATCTCTAGATATGAACCTGGACAGATGGAGCAATGGTTCTATAGTGAACCATTTGGTGCCTTTCAACTAAGTTGTTGCGTATGTGAAACTGTAAATACACACATAAATCAACAAGACTGCGATCTCTGTACCCACCAGAGTTTCTGAGAAACCTGTTTCTAAAGTTGTAAGACTAGTGACCCACTTTTGTTGCACAATCCTGTTTCTCCCTCAGTTTCTAAAAGGAGCGGACGGCTTTTTTTCTTCCACTGTTGCAAGAATTAGCCAGTAGCGAAAGGGGACTGTTATGTAATGGTGTTACCCGGCAATCAAGTCCCTGATCGTTGTCCAGAACTCTGAGTATCCGCTGCCACGAGAACCATTGAGGGTAGGCTCAACCCTATACCAGCTCATACGGCTACCAGAGACACAGGTCCCACTAGCCAGACAAAGGGAGCATAATAAGTTTTTTGATTTATTACATGGGGGCACAACAGGGATTCCAACACCTGGGACAAATACAAGAAAAGGGCGATGGCATGGGGGAAAATACTTACAAAGAGCTGTACCACAGTCCTCCAGAATGCCACCTCAGCTAAGCGATCATGGGTTCTCATAGTCCTTGTGAGCGCTTAAGTTGAGCCTGAATAGTCTGCAGAACCAAACCCCAGTTCTATGGAATTTCCCAGCAGTTCAACAGAACAAAGTACAGCTTAACCCCGTTATAGCGCGGTCCTCGGGGGCCACCGCGTTATAAACAGGGTCACAGAAACAAAATGGCCGCCGAAAAAAAAAAATTACATTTTTTTTGTGGTGTTACTGTGTCCGCTGTAGCGGCAACAGCACACAGCACTTACCCGGCATCTGACAGCTCTTCTCCCTGTCTCTGCTTCCGTCTTGCGAGAGCAAGCTCCCTTAAAGAGACAGTGTGTCTCTGTGTGTGTGTGTATTTGACTGTGTGAGACTGTGTGTGTGCGCGCAGTGTGCTGTGTGTGTGTGCAGTGTGCTGTGAGTGTGTGCAGTGTGCTGTGAGTGTGTGCAGTGTGCTGTGAGTGTGTGCAGTGTGCTGTGAGTGTGTGCAGTGTGCTGTGAGTGTGTGCAGTGTGCTGTGAGTGTGTGCAGTGTGCTGTGAGTGTGTGCAGTGTGCTGTGAGTGTGTGCAGTGTGCTGTGAGTGTATGCAGTGAGTGTGTGCAGTGTGCTGTGAGTGTGTGCAGTGTGTGTGTGCAGTGTGCTGTGAGTGTGTGCAGTGTGCTGTGAGTGTGTGCAGTGTGCACTCCAAACAGCTCGGCCGATGCTGCACACACAGACCGCAGCTCCACCGGATGCCCCAGAACCCTGCAATGGTTCCCAGTTCCCCTATGCTGAGGTATGTGATTAGCATTAGGAGTTAATTTTAGGATTACTAGGGTAATGGGCTAACGGACTAAGTTTTTTAAGGTATGGGGCTAAGGTTTTAGGGCAACGGTTTAAGGTTAAGGTATGGGGTTAAGGATTTTTGGGTAAGGGGTTAAGGTTTTAGGGCAACGGTTTAAGGTTAAGGTATGGGGTTAAGGATTTTTGGGTAAGGGGTTAAGGTTTTAGGGCAACGGTTTAAGGTTAAGGTATGGAGTTAAGGATTTTTGGGTAAGGGGTTAAAGTTTTTAGGGAAAGGGGTTAAAGTTTTTAGGGAAAGGGGTTATGGTTTTTAGTGTAAGGGGTTAGCATACACAGTACCTGCGGTGGCCAAATGTCCCAGTGGTGAGGTGGAAAAGCGGTGGCTGCTAAACAGCTGCACCCATATGTCCTAGACCAGGGGTAGGCAACCTGCGGCTCTTTCAGCACCTACATGCGGCTCTCCTCCGTCCGCAGGTTGCCTCTTCCCAGCTGCTACCTCTCTCCCTCACTGTGCTGCCGTGGGAGGGGGGGGCCGGCCGGCGGTGGTCAGGCCTCTTGTTGCCGCCGGGCATTTCCCCAGCTGCTGGCCAGCCACCACACTGTCCCACACCGGGCCTCTCTGTGACGACGCGCACGTCATGGAAAGTTTCTCTGGTCTCTGAGAATTCAATGCCTTAGGCCACATCCATAGAGGGGGTAGCAGTGCTGATGCGCGCTGACGCTGAGGCGATCGGGAGGCGGGGGGAGGCTGAGGGAGGCGGGGCAGTGACGTTGCTGGGCCAATCGCCTGCGACGCACCGACGCTGACACTGCCTCGCGCTGGTTGGATATTTTCAGCCGACAGCGCTCTGAAAGACAGCTTCGCCTGTCGGCTGAAAAATCCAACGCGTCAGCACGCCTGCGGACGCTCGCGTGAGCCCCCTCTCAAGGCATCCTTATTGAGGATGCAGGGGCTCAGCACGGCTTCCCGTGCTATGGACGCAGCCTTAGGCCTCGTTCAGGGTGCAGGCTTCGGAGGGAGGGCGTGCTGCCGTGCGAGCTGCCGTGGGACACAATGTATTCAAATTGAATACTGGTTGTCAGGGTAGCAGCTGCCCTGTCTCCGAAGAACGGAGTTGACGCTGGCTACAGTTTCAATAAACAAAAAAATCGTTTTTTGAAGCTGCAGCAGCGTCACAGGGAACTCGGCAGCCAATGAAATCATTCTTGAGAATGATTTCAAGACTGCAACACCGATCCCTAACCTCAGGTCTGTAGCCCCCGTCCCCTCCTCAACTCCTGAAAAAGTCTGCTGGGGATGTACACACATCGCCCAGCAGACTACCGCCTGCCCTCGCGAACGCCCTCCCTCCAACTCCTGCTTCTGGCACCCTGAACGAGGCCTTAGTTTTAGTGACACTTTAACGCTACACTTGCTAAATTATGTAATGCTAAGTGATTCACTCCTTATATTTAATTGCTCTGAAACATTCTATCTTCACTCCAAACTCTTGCCTTTTCTTGTCCTTTTTCTTGCTAATCTCTTTTAGGTTCTTTTTCTACATCCGCTGAAGCAGCTGTTTGGGCCATTTTTGGAAGAAAATCCCCATTGAATTTAATGGTGATTTTCAACAGAACCCCAACCCCCCGACAGCTGATTTGATGTATATAGAATAAGCTCCTTAAACTCAAAAGTGCAGTCTCACCGAAAATAATAATGTTTGAGCTAAACACATCATATCGGACTGGTCAATTACAAGTACTACCCTAATTAAAAAATTCTCATAATCTACTAATTTATACATAGTTTGAGATATCTCCTCTCCCAGAATCCCATGCTCACAGTTTCTGGGCTCTCTCTCCCACCTGAGGACAGCAACATCACACAGGAATTACTGTACAGCTTCATCTGATGCTTTTCTGCTACATTATTCTATTCCAGGCATGGATTTCCAGAATCACTATATCTCACCCAGAAAAGGATCAAGGCACCATTAAGTACACTAGCATGTATCTCCCCCCAAACTTTCCTCCGTGTATGGAAATCATTTTCCTATCTCTTCCAAGTCTGTATGTAATAGCCATGTTTCCAAAGAGACATCTTACAAACCTCACACCACTGCCACTAGAAGCTGCTCCAATACGCTGTATTGTAATAGCTTTTCCCCTGTTTATTACACTGTGTGGCAATACAGTGCGGTCACAAAAATAATAATTAAGGTACCTTGGAATTTCCATTCCATTGTGTGTCGCGTGACTTTATAACTCTAGAGGAGAACTTCTGATAGGGTAGGGAGATTGGAATAGATTTAACTATTAAGTATCGACATTATTACATACAGGATCATAGAGGGTGACAACAGATTGAACCCATTTGGCCTACATACGATCAAACAGTAGGATCTACATAATCATGATCTCTCATGCTTGAAATAGTGGGAGACTGTTCCATAAATAAACCAGCATACAGTAGACTGAAGACAGTTTTAGGTCATCTTTGTAGGTGCAGTTACCTTTCCGAGTATATCCAAGGACACCACCAAAAGCCACAAGGGTGGCATAACAAAATCCGATCCAGTCAATAGCCATGATTCTGGTGGATGCAAAGAAAAGCAGAATATTAACATGAGTTACATTGAATGTATCATTACAACAAATACAGCCACAAGTACTAAACAGCGCCAATGCCATTCGCGACATTTAGTGAATCTAGATTTTAATGCCATGAATTCCAGGGGTGCAACAAACCTCAAAGTGTCTATTTGGTACTGATGGACTTAAGGAACAGACTAAAATGTATAAAAAGGAAGAATGAATAGATCAAAAAGGTATATTGCCGCTCTGAGGAAAAAAAAAAAAAAAATCAGGAAACTCACCAGCAAAAAGAAACTAAAATCAATTTAATTAAACTTCATAAAGAACATGAACAAAAACAGAAGACTCTCCTCCCACGTGTTTCACGCCCCTTACAGCGCTTTTTCAACTCCTTGAAAAAGCACCATAGGGGGCGTGAAACGCGTGGGTGGAGGGTCTGCAATCGAACGAAGGATTTTAAGAGTAATATCTTCAAATTCCACAATTCATTGGAGGATTTTTATAAATCCGCCAACGGACTGCAGAATCTGCGGATACTACTCTTAAACTCCTCAGTTGGATTGCAGAAATCCATGGATTGTACTCTTGGAATCCTCAGTTGGATTGCAGAAATCCATGGATTGTACTCTTGGAATCCTCAGTTGGATTGCAGAAATCCATGGATTGTACTCTTGGAATCCTCAGTTGGATTGCAGAAATCCATGGACTGTACTCTTGGAATCCGTGAATTGGATTGCAGAAATCCACGGATTGTACTCTTGGAATCCGTGAATTGGATTGTCAGAATCCATGCGGACTGTATCCAGTGGCGGTTTTGGATTCATCCGCACGGATTGAAACTGGAACAATCCGCCGACAGATTTTACACCGCAAAACGGGGAAAGAAATCGCTCAGTGACTACTACTGTACAATTACCCGTGTGTACTTGGCTCTCCTGATTAAATACGGGTGGGATTTATACATATGATGCGCGTGATATGATTTCAGATTGATTGGCAGGTTATTCCCTTTTGCCAGATCCTATTAAACAGACACAAGCCTGTCCCTTTAAAAAGGATTTCACACCCAAATCATTCATGTATTCTGCAAAGAAGAAACAAATGGTCATACGAAAGTAGTATTGTGTAATGTAGCATGAAACCCGTACACACCCAGCTGCTTGCCCTATTTACAGGCAGTCCTCAGTTATACAACAGAATCCGTTCTGGAAGTAGCGTTGGATAGTGAAACCGTTGTAAAGTGAGTCCTATGTTAATCAGTGGCGGTGAGCGTTGGATAACGCATTCCGGCGTCGAAAAAACGGCCCGTTGGATTACATTGTAAAGCGTTGGATATGGCATTCGTTGTAAAGTGAAACGTTGGATAGTGAGGACTACCTCTACCTGCTGGTATAGTATGTTGGGACCTCTTTGCTGAGTGTGATAAGCAGTAACTGAAGTGAGATAACTAGGCCTTACAGAATGACACTAATCTAAGTTTTCTTTTTGTTAAGAAAAAGTGCTCTCTATTACAAAAGGCCTCATACATTTTCCTGTTACAATGGGCAACTTGTAAAGCAGGTTTTCCCTTTTATTTAACAGAACTAAACTCTCTTCTGAACCCAGCTACTACTTTTGGTTCTATGTATAAAAGCCCGTTGCCCAGGGTTTCCACCTCTCCGGGTTTGACCCGGAGAATCCGGGTTTCAGGAACTTACCTCTGGGCTACGGGTTGTCGTCGCCAATCTCCGGGTGGCGGGGTGCGGCACGGCGGCATCTCTGGCATTCTCCGTTATGCTCCTGCAATTTCCCCCTCCAACTGCAGTGAACATGGCTGCGCGGTGTCAGATGATGCCACATTGCCATGGCAACTGGACACTACGTGACGTCATGTAGCTACGCCGAATAGCATCATGAAGTTACGTAGCGTACGGTTGCCATGGCAATGCGGCATCCTCTGACACCGCGCAGCCATGTTCACTGCAGTTGGAGGGAGAACTTGCCGCAGGATGCCGGGACACACCGCCGCACCAACACACCACACAAAGTAAGGGATTTTTTTCCGGGTTGGCCTTCAGTAGAAGGTGGCAACCCTGATGTTGTCCCAGCTTGCATCTTGCAGTCAGTAGGCGTTGGGGAGCAGTTACATGGTGCATAGACTATAATGAGATGTATCACATTCTGCATCTCACTACACCATTCTGTGTTACTTTTATCTCCCCAAAAAACCTCCACATTCTGCAGTCGATGTAAGAAACTGTTCTTATATATATACCGCAAAACAAACAGAGCAATGTGTCAAAACGCACGTTTCTCTGCATGGATACCCATATTAATAGCCCCACAAATTAGTTACTAGGTCTGGCAAGCATTTCAATGAGTGGCCAAGGATTACACATCCTGTTTTTTCCCCTTGTAGCTTTAAAAACCAGATAGTGACATTGTAACGTTGTTTTGGTACCTTTGTGCCATCTCATTCCCAAGAAAACAGGGACCTGGGGAATAATTACATTGGCCTTAAATGAGCCACACAAATCACAGAAAGCAAAAAAACGTAATAACCGCCTTTCACCATTAATCTGTGTTTGAAAAAGAAGGCCAATTTAGAACTTGTTTAGTTTCAAATGCATATACTGGAGCGGCTGAAATCGAATACTGGAAGGCTGCACTTATTTTAAAGTAACCTTTTGATGTTGGGTCCTTCACAATGAACATGTCGCAATATAAAGCAACATTAACAAGCATTTTTAACCATTTAAAGCACCTCCTGGTTGAATAAAACGACCCACACACATCCCACATATTCAGAGCTCTGTATCTAGAGAATAATGCAGCCTACGATCTTCTGAAAGTCAATAGAAAAAAAAACATGTAATAAAGGACACTAAAATTACATAATGCAGCAATTTACCAGTACTAACCCAGGGGTGCTCAACTCAAGTACCCCCACCTCAACGGGTCAGGTTTTCAGGATATCCCTGCTTCAGCACAATTGGCTCAATCAGTCCCTGTTTCAACATAGGTGGCTCAATCAGTTCCTGCTTCAGCATAAGTGCTCAATCAGCCAGTATTTGACTGAGCCTCTGATTGAGCCACCTATGCTGAAGCTGGGTTATCCTGAAAACCTGACCTGTTGGGGACCAGGGGGGGGGGGGTTGGGGACCAGGGGGGGGGGGGGGTTGGGGACCAGGGGGGGGGGGGGGGTTGGGGACCAGGGGGGGGGGGGGTTGGGGACCAGGGGGGGGGGGTTGGGGACCAGGGGGGGGGGGGGGTTGGGGACCAGGGGGGGGGGGGTTGGGGACCAGGGGGGGGGGTTGGGGACCAGGGGGGGGGGTTGGGGACCAGGGGGGGGGGGGGTTGGGGACCAGGGGGGGGGGGGGTTGGGGACCAGGGGGGGGGGGGGGGGGGGGTTGGGGACCAGGGGGGGGGGGGGTTGGGGACCAGGGGGGGGGGGGGGGTTGGGGACCAGGGGGGGGGGGGTTTGGGGACCAGGGGGGGGGGGTTGGGGACCAGGGGGGGGGTTAGGGACCAGGGGGGGGGGGGGTTAGGGACCAGGGGGGGGGGGTTGGGGACCAGTGGGGGGGTTGGGGACCGGGGGGGGGGGTTGGGGACCGGGGGGGGGGGGGGGGTTGGGGACCGGGGGGGGGGGGTTGGGGACCGGGGGGGGGGGTTGGGGTTGGGGACCAGGGGGGGGGGACCTTGAGGAATGGAGTTAAGCACCCCTGCACTACTCCACACAAACACTGCTTTCTAATGTTGGTGGGTGTGCCTGTTAGAAGATATCCCGTCTCCAAACACCAGCACAACCCCCTCAGCTAATGGTGAAAACAAACAAGCAGATCTGGAACACCCTATTCTACTTCCGATCTCACCCCCTCCTCTGCCTGCATTTAAATGCTTTCAGCGCCTGTGGTCTTCAGAGAATTGTGTAATAGTGGTGACTTTATGAATCTACCTCCCATATCAGAGCATATGTATCAACAGCAAAAGTGCAGCAAACAGTTGCACCATACATATCAAAAATCCTATTGACTTAAATGGGAGTTTTTGCTTTGATACACATGATGCAGATTTCTTCCCCCAGAATTGCAACACTTTTGCCAGGATACATATACCCCACAAAGTCAAGAAAGGATCCAGAGTCCAAACCTACCTCTCCTTGGTCCCCGCCTCCAGCTTCTAACCTTTCAACTTTAACCCCTTCTGTACAAAGACATCAACATTCGCTCCCCTGCCTATTTATAATCATTGATTCCTCAGACACGTGTAGTCATGTATAGAGAGCGTATCATTGACAATCGCATTTTATTTTCATGCCCGGTTTTATTTTTCTTATTTTTGTTGCTCCGCCTCTTGAGCAGATACTTTCGTTTTCATTTTTGGATTTGACCTATTCTTGCTGTCATCCTGCGGTCTGTCGTTGCCATCTGGTGGATAGTGCTGGGAACTACACGTGCCGTATTTTAAGCGCAGCAAATAAAAATACCACTTGTGAGCACGTTCACGTCTCAGACAGGTCTGCAACCCTGCCCTTCCCCATTATCTATTAGCATACAGTGCTTCCACTGCAGCCAGGGAGTCTGGGGGCATATAAGCATTCAGTCTTTAAGTACAGCAAAAACTTTGAGGGCGGTGTGAATTATTTATCAGATTCTAACACCTACAAAATTAAGGCAAATTAAAAAAAAACCACAACAGTGCCTGTTTTCCTGAATGGAATAATCTAATTAAAACAAATACCACCCCCCCTCCTCCGTTACTTATATTTTTTCCTTAATTATTTTAATTTGTGGCCTGGGCAGTTTGACTGACCTTCAAAAAAGTAAAATTAGTTTGTACACTTAGGGATAACCGTAGTAGACACGGAATCCAGGGGGAGCATAGGGAAGAAACAAAAAATAAAACAAATCTAAGTGCAGCAGAATTAACAATGGGGAAGATGCGTTTCCAGAAACTTGGCTCTTATGAATTGACTACTTACAAGATGTAAGAGTCAAAACAGCAGGGTTGACTATCAGTCAATGGTGGGTGTGTGGTGTGGTTGTCATCAGGGTGGTTCAGGTACTCAGGAGGGTAAGTCCCAGAATGTAAGAGAGAGAACAAACTGGCATAGCGCAGATCAACCAAGGTATAAAAAGTTTATCTAAGTATGAAAGTATACACTCACAATATATATGATAAAATCGGGCATGTCACACTTAATAAGTGTATCAGAGGATATCAACAGCCAGCTGGCTCACCATCCCGCAACTCTCCGCGCTCATCCGTCTCTGCCTCTGCTCAACTGCGTCACCGCACGGCTCGGCGTCTGATGTCAGATCCGGTTTCGACGAAGGCAGCGACGGACCCGCCGGCTGTTTGCAAAGGTGGGGGCCGCAGCAGAGAGCGCTCCGATTCTCGGGAGGCTCTGCGGCGCACCCGGCTAGCGGGGGCCACCATTATGAATGCGCGCACATGCGCAGTGATTGCGCATGCGCAGAAGAAGCTCGGGAGTTGCGGCGGCCATTACAATGTCGCGCACGCGGCCCCAATACAGAAGCAGCCTCCACGGGACTACAATTCCCATGAGGCTAAGGGAGACATACACCAGGTGCCCCAGAACAGCCAATGAGGCTCAAGGATTCTCGGCAAGAGGGATTGATACTTTTCGCGGGCTCTGAGTAACGTCAGTAGGAGCAGGGAGCTGGGTGAGTGAGGGTCCAGTGGAGCAGTAGCCCCTGGCACTAGGCCAGTTACCCCCAGAGGCCCCAGATAACTGACACCATTGCCCCAGTTTGTGGTTGCTTCAGGGACAGGCCCTACGTGAGCAGTTCTGCCCCTTTAGCTGTTTGGTTTTGTTAAGGAAGCACTCAGTGTCGCGCAGCCTGATTCCTGGGTCTGGGCTCAGACCCCTCAGTTACATAGAGACTATCTTCTAGGAGGCCACGCCAAGCAGTGACTGCGGCCGGCCGGCTGGAGACGGATCCCCGTCAAAGTACAGACGGTGCGGAGCTGCGGTGATATTATCCACGCTGGAATTCACCCCACGCGTAGGAGGACGTCTCGTCGGATCCGGTGGATCCACTTCAGTTGTATAGCGGCACCCGTGGCTGGAGCCCGGGCAGGTATCTATAATAGTGCACCAACACATCAAGGGATTTATTATTTATTTATTTATTTATAAAATGTTTTACCAGGAAGTAATACATTGAGAGTTACCTCTCGTTTTCAAGTATGTCCTGGGCACAGAGTAAAGCAAATAATACATGGTTACAAGTACAGTTACATAAATGAACAGGGAATACATTATATACAAGACATGGCCATGCCCATGGCACAGAATCGATTTAATTCCCGACCCTGACTCTGCGCTCGACTATTTCCAATCCGAGTTCTTAAAACTCTGTGATACCCATGCTCCACTATGCAGAATAAGGGTACGGGGGGCCCACCTTCCATGGGTTACAACTGACCTTATAGCACTCTACCAGTTCAGGGATACCTTGTGGAAAAGCTACAAAGTAACTGGCACTACCAAGGATCTCAATCACTACAGATGCACAAGGCAAACAAGGCATGCAAAAGCACAATATTACTCTGACAATCTCCACCAGAATACATCAAACCCAGCTAACTTCTGGAAGGTTATCAACAATATATTCCAGCCTCCTAACCATCAACAACCAAGTAATATCACTAAGGGGGATATTACTCTGACAAACCCCACTGACATCGCAAATGCATTCAATGATTACTTTGTGGGGTGTGCCACTAACTTATTAGCGAAACGCAGCACAAACCCCAAACCTGAATCTCATCCTGGGAGTACCCCTATAGTCCCACCCCCTCCCAACACTGCCCACAATTTTCAATTTAGCCCAGTATCTGAAGAGGAGATTACACAAGCGCTCCTCAAACTAAAACTAAGCAGCCAATGTGGACCCGACTTACTACAATCTAGGTTCCTACGACTTGGTGCCCCAGCCATTGCCAAACCAATTGCGTCCATAGTCAACTCTATCCTGTCTGCAGGCCATATCTCTAAGACCTGGAAAACTGCCAGAGTTGTCCCAATCTTCAAAAGTGGGGACAAAAACACTGTCTCAAACTACAGGCCAATCTCACTTCTCCCAATTCTATCCAAAGTTATGAAAAAATGTGTCCACTCCCAATTAAGCGATTTCTACACCAAGACAAATTTCCCTAGCCAATTCCAGTCTGGGTTTCGTCCCAAACACTCCACGGTAACTACCCTGCTAAAAGTTTGCAATGAAATCCAGTGCGGAATGGAACGGGGACAACTCACTGGTGCAGTATTCCTAGATTTTGCAAAGGCTTTTGACACAGTTGATCATGTTATCCTGCTTAACAAACTCCAGAGCTCTGGAATAGGGAAACATGCTTTAAACTGGTTTCAGTCCTACCTATCAGGAAGATCCCAACATGTGTCCATCTCAGGCTCTAACTCCAACCCCCTGGATATCACCTGTGGTGTCCCGCAAGGCTCTGTTCTGGGGCCCCTACTCTTCTCAGTGTTCATTAATGATCTTCCCACAGCTTGTAAGGAAGCCTCAATACACATGTATGCAGATGACACAATCCTGTATGCACACAGTCATAGCCTCTCTGACCTTCAACACATACTTCAGTCTGACTTTTTGAGACTCGAAAACTGGATTTCCCAAAACAAACTGTTTTTAAACACTGACAAGACGGTAACAATGGTATTTGGGACCAAGACTAAATTTGTAAAGCTTCCAGTGACTGAGCTCCTGATTAGAACCAACGCTAAAACCACCCTAACACCTGTCACTAGTTTTAAATACCTGGGCTTATGGTTTGACTCCCACTTAACATTCGGGATGCACATTGATACCCTGACAACCAAGACCTATGCCAAACTAGGGGTACTTTACAGGAACAAATCCTCCCTAAGTCTCCTGGTCAGAAAGCGTATTGCACAGCAGATGCTAATGCCAATTATTGACTATGGAGACATAGTATATGGCTCGGCTCCTCAAACCCACCTTAGCAAACTTGACACCCTCTACAATTCAATTTGTCGTTTTGTTCTCCAATGCAACTACAACACACATCACTGCGAAATGCTCAAAGAACTAGATTGGTCATCACTAGAGTCTAGGCGCAAAGTTCACCTTTCCTGTCTCACCCTCAAATACTTTCTGGGCAAGCTACCCAGCTACCTGAACAAGCTCCTCACCCCTACCACATGCAGTACCTATCACCTGAGATCAGACTCCAAAAGACTATTCATGGTCCCAAGACTCAACAAAGTATCCGGACGTTCCTCCTTCTCCTTCCGTGCACCCCAAAACTGGAACAACCTACCAGAGACTCTCATATCCACCACCAGCTTAAGTTCTTTCAAATCTAAGGCTGTCTCACATTTTAATCTGGTCTGTAACTGTTTCATACGCTCATAATATATATTTTCTTTAACTGTGCATGCAATGTCTTGTATATAATGTATACCTTGTTCATTTATGTAACTGTATTTGTAACCATGTATTATTTTGTTTTACTCTGTGCCCAGGACATACTTGAAAACGAGAGGTAACTCTCAATGTATTACTTCCTGGTAAAATATTTTTATAAATAAATAAATAAAGACATTGCGTGCACAGTTAAAGAAAATATATATTATGGGCGTATAAAACAGTTACCGACCAGATTAAAATGTGAGACAGCCTAAGATTTGAAAGAATTTAGACTGGTGGTGGATGTGAGAGTCTCTGGTAGGTTGTTCCAGTTTTGGGGTGTACAGTAGGAGGAGGAACGTCCGGATACTTTGTTGAGCCTTGGGACCATGAACAGTCTTTTGGAGTCTGATCTCAGGTGATAAGTGCTGCATGTGGTAGGGGTGAGGAGCTTGTTCAGGTAGCTGGGTAGCTTGCCCATGAAGAATTTAAAGGCAAGATAGGAAAGGTGAACTTTGCGCCTAGACTCTAGTGATGATCAATCTAGTTCTTTGAGCATTTCACAGTGATGTGTGTTATAGGTGCATTGGAGAACAAAACGACAAATTGAATTGTAGAGGGTGTTAAGTTTGCTAAGGTGGGTTTGAGGTGCCGAGCCATATACTATGTCTCCATAGTCAATAATTGGCATTAGCATCTGCTGCGCTTTCTGACCAGGAGACTTAGGGAGGATTTGTTCCTGTAAAGTACCCCTAGTTTGGCATAGGTCTTGGTTGTCAGGGTATCAATGTGCATTCCGAATGTTAAGTGGGAGTCAAACCATAAGCCCAGATATTTAAAACTAGTGACAGGTGTTAGGGTGGTGTTAGCGTTGGTTCTAATCAGGAGCTCAGTCACTGGAAGCTTTACAAATTTAGTCTTGGTCCCAAATACCATTGTTACAGTCTTGTCAGTGTTTAAAAACAGTTTGTTTTGGGAAATCCAGTTTTCGAGTCTCAAAAAGTCAGACTGAAGTATGTGTTGAAGGTCAGAGAGGCTATGGCTGTGTGCATATAGGATTGTGTCATCTGCATATATGTGTATTGAGGCTTCCTTATAAGCTGTGGGAAGATCATTAATGAACACTGAGAAGAGTAGGGGCCCCAGAACAGAGCCTTGCGGGACACCACAGGTGATATCCAGGGGGTTAGAGTTAGAGCCTGAGATGGACACATGTTGGGATCTTCCTGATAGGTAGGACTGAAACCAGTTTAAAGCATGCTTCCCTATTCCAGAGCTCTGGAGTTTGTTAAGCAGGATAGCATGATCAAGTGTGTCAAAAGCCTTTGCAAAATCTAGGAATACTGCACCAGTGAGATGTCCCCGTTCCATTCCACACTGGATTTCATTGCAAACTTTTAGCAGGGTAGTTACCGTGGAGTGTTTGGGACGAAACCCAGACTGGAATTGGCTAGGGAAATTTGTCTTGGTGTAGAAATCGCTTAATTGGGAGTGGACACATTTTTCCATGACTTTGGATAGAATTGGGAGAAGTGAGATTGGCCTGTAGTTTGAGACAGTGTTTTTGTCCCCACTTTTGAAGATTGGGACAACTCTGGCAGTTTTCCAGGTCTTAGGGATATGGCCTGTAGACTGGATAGAGTTGACTATGGACGCAATTGGTTTGGCAATGGCTTGGGCACCAAGTCGTAGGAACCTAGATTGTAGTAAGTTAGGTCCACATTGGCTGCTTAGTTTTAGTTTGAGGAGTGCTTGTATAATCTCCTCTTCAGATACTGGGCCAAATTGAAAATTGTGGGCAGTGTTGGGAGGGGGTGGGGCTATGTGTGTACTCCCAGGATGAGATTCAGATTTGTGGTTTGGGATGCGTTTCGCTAATAAGTTAGTGGCACACCCCACAAAGTAATCATTGAATGCAGTTGCAATGTCAGTGGGGTTTGTCAGATTAATATCCCCCTTAGTGATATTACTTGGTTGTTGATGGTTAGGAGGCTGGAATATATTGTTGATAACCTGCCAGAAGTTAGCTGGGTTTGATGTATTTTGGTGGAGATTGTTTGCCTTGTGCACATATTCCCAATGCATCTGTAGTGATTGAGATCCTTGGTAGTGCTAGTTACTTTGTAGCTTTTCAACAAGGTATCCCTGAGCTGGTAGAGTGCTATTAGGTCAGTTGTAATCCATGGAAGGTGGGCCCCCCGTACCCTTATTTTGCGTAGTGGAGCATGGGTATCTCAGAGTTTTAAGAACTCGGATTGGAAATAGTCGAGCGCAGAATCAGGGTCGGGAATTAAATCGATTCTGTGCCATGGGCACTTGGTAAGGTCATCCAGAAACTGTTGTGGGTTAAAGTTTTTGAATGTTCTAGTGAGGGAGAACTTTAGGGCTTGAATGGGGCAGTTTAATTTTCCTTACACAGTACACTATTGCATGGTCACTGCAAATGTCAGGAAGGATGCCAGAGGATTGGATTCTGCTGGGGTTTGAGGCGAGAATCCAGTCTAGCAAGGAATGGTTATGTGATTTCAGGTTTATCCGTGTGGGTTGGAAAATGAGTTGCGATAGGTTAAGTGACTTGAGTTGTTTCTGGATTTTGTGGTTTTTAGGGTCAAGCCAATTGAAGTTGAAATTGCCAAGAACTAGCAGCTCACTCTTCTCATTCAGAGAGGAAATGGAGCCAAGAAATTGGGTGAAATCAGTCAGGGGTTGTAGAGGGGCTTTAGGGGGGCGGTAGATGCCAGCAACCAAGATGGGCTTAGAAAAGGGGAGGCAGATTTTGCCAACTAGAATTTCAAAAGAGGGTGGGCTTGGGGGCAATTTAACAGTGTAAATTTTAAGGTGTCTGCAATATAAAATAACACCCCTCCTCCTCTCTTTGACCTATCTCTCCTAAAAATGGAGTATCCCTGAATGGCGATATTGGGATAGCGCTATCTCCAACACACGTGGGTGGGTTTGGACATGAGGTACTTTGGGGAATACCTAATACTTGTAGAGAAAAAGAACCCCAGCGGAGAGCACTCAACAGTGCACAAAAACAGTGAAGGAGGTAGTGTAGGATGCAATGTGTATACTGAATAAATTAAAATATCATTTATTGGAGTCTTAACTCAATTAAAATAAAGCGGACACTAAGTACCAGGGTGATATGTGCTAGTAGGCCAAAAAAGCGCAGCGAAAATAAAAGGCACCAGACTCGTGTGTTAAGTGTTGGCTCTACCCTTGATCATATATGCAGGGTAAAGTCAGGTGTTATGAACAGCCACAGGTATCTGCGTAATAAGTGTATAGATAACAGATAGAACCCCTGTCTACTTAGTTACATGAACCAAGTTAGTATATACCACAGTGGGATAATGTAGGGATGAGCAGATCACTGCTTAAGTCCCTGAGTGGTGCTTCTTGTGTCAAGACACCATAGTTGTATAATGTCACACACACTCGCTATAGACTCCCCCCACGTCAGTCTCCTGGGGGGGGGGGGATAGTATATATTAATGGCAGAAAAAGGATTGCTGCAGACCTGTGAATAGAAAAAATGTAGATCACAAATAGTGTCTACTAACACTTGAAAAAATAAAAGACAACACAAGGTACTGGTAGCATAAAAATGGCAGCAACCGCGACCAAATTGTATCAAACATACACACTTCTGCTGATGCCTGGTGTGTCACAGGTCTCCGCGGTTTCTGCCTATTCAAGTCAATATCGAGCTAATGCTCACATGTAACTCTCTGTAAGAGAGTGTTACTCTGGGTCAGGACCCGCTCCGATCACGAGCGTTGGTCCCGCCCCCTTGACGTAATGGGGAATACCTATGGTGATGTGTGCACCCGGTGCACTGCTATGTATGTGTTTATATGCATTATTCTGTGTGGTACAGGGTACCGAGTTTATTAGTAGTAGCAATAGTAAACCAGTTGTTAGCATACACTGTGTGCGTGTCTTATTATTGTGGTTCCTGTAAGAGGACCATCCCACGGCGGAGGTTCAGGCCTTCTGTGAGCCTATCAGGTAACGCACCACACCCGGTAACACAAGTGTAGATTTCCCCACATGGTCCCTATCTGCGATTGGGGGGGGGGAAAGGTGTTACAATAATAATAATAGTTTGTTCTTGTATAGCGCTGCTAGTTTTACATAGCGCTTTACAAAGACATTTTGTAGACAGTCCCGCCCTGTAGAGCTTGCAATCTATATTTTTGGTGCCTGAGGCACAGAGAGATAAAGTGACTTGCCCAAGGTCACAAGGAGCTTCAAACTCAGTGCCAGTCAGTGTCTTTACTCACTGAGCCGCTCCTTCAGCCCACTAAGGATAATGAACACATACAACATAATGTGACAATTGTGGGTGTGCCGAAATACACCCTAGCGAACAAGTCCTGCAGCCAGGAAAACGCACGGATTGTCCAAATCCTTGGCGCTGCGTCTCCAGTGAAAGTGCACAATGTGATATAGAAATAGAAAGTAACAAATAACAGTGTATAGTATCAGGAAGTTCCACAATGATAATAGTGGTGACAACAGAATATACTATAGTGGCATTTACACTTTCTTATTGAACATAAAGTAATGTAAATGAAATTAGTGATGAATAATATTAATAAAAACTGTGCTTAATCACACATATTAAAAGTTTTTACTACTTAACATACTGCATTCACACAGGTGGGTGTTCCTCAGTATAGAATAGAGGTTGTAGATTCATATAATACTCCCAGAGATTATAGAGTGAAATTGATGATAATAATTATAAAACAGTGCGATCTGGTGGGTTGTCTCGGTTTGGAGTGGATGTTTAACCCATTTGGGCTCAAACTCAGGATTGAGACCGGTGCAAACTCTTTATAAACTCATGGGGTTAGGTGTTTAGGGAGCGCAGAAACGTCAAGTGACTTGAAGAAGCAATTTTGCGATTCGCGTTTAGCCGTGTTTCATTACCAGAGGCAGCAAGACACAGGACAACTTCCGGCGGGATTTCCTATCAGCTAACGCCGTGATTTGAGAGCCGGCTCCAGTAGCGGGGATATTGAACAGCTGGAGAGGCCGAGAAGGCATAGCGTCGACCGTGCCGAACACTCGCTTTGTTGTGAGCTGCTACACACTATCTTTGATGTAAGTGTCAATTTGTTTTTATCATCTAGATATTTTTACACGTCATCTCTCTGTGCTGTAATTGTGGTCCGAGAGGGTATCGGATGTCCCACGGATTCTCCACTAATGCTGTGTGGCTCAGAGGTTGACCGAGGCTGACGGGGGAACACCCACAAAGATATCTTTCAGTGCCTTTTGTCCTTCTGGGACCATGTGAGTTTGGACCATGTGAGCAGTGTATCACTGTCACGATGACATCAACTTTTATCAATACATTTATATTTCTGGGTACTTGATTGAACAGAACAAGTTGCAAAATAAATTGTGATTTATTTCCTTAATAGACAAACACACGACATCTGCAGAATACACTTAAAACACTCACTGGGATAAGGAAATGGAAGAAATTGTCCTTGGAACAAAATAAATTGTCCTTTGCTTGCCAGTGCAAGAAATGCAGCCTTGGTTTTAAAAGTCCTGTGGTTATGTGGTTATTAACCCCTTCACTCCTGGACTGGTTGCTGCTGTACTGGAACAAAGTCTTGCATCTTTACATCATGGATTAAAATTCAGGAATCACACTGGGAAATACCTGGGGAGCCACAGTTATAGACCGCCCAAAGCTATCTTTAACATGTGGATCCAATCCCCTCGTGGGAACAAAAAAAACCACGAATAGCCAAGTGACCCACAGTTCCTAAGACCGGTCAAAAGGGCTGTCCAGTTAGCAGGGTGCATGGGTCAGGTTGATGCCCATGCCACTTAGCATACCTGGGCTACACCCATTTCTTGGGACCACTAAGTCTGATTTTTTATCGGAGGGGTCACTAGCCTGACATCTGCTGTGCATCAGTATGTCAGTTTTGTATACATTATGCGTCTGCTGGGTCTTTTCATAACTGACACTCTTTTAGATAGGAAGATGCTAATCAGCTCGATCTCTTTGAGGCTTGGTCATAAAAATACCGAAGCTCATTCACCCATATCACAGCTGGATGTCCAAGTAATTCCTGCTTGGACTTACAAAAAAAATACCTCCTGCCTTACATTTAAGATCTTCTATCATGTGTTGGTTAGAGGGTATTGCAAGCAATGCATCTTGTCTTTTACCCTCGCAGACAGGGAATGGACTACAAATGGGGAATAAAAATGGCAGGGACAGGGCAACAACAGTAATGCATGGCAAATCAGGTATTAACCCTTTCCTCCCCGTCACAATCATATTTTATGATATACACTATTTTTGATAAACGTATAGCATGGGTCTCCCTCTGGGCTCCCCTTGGTCCTGTTTCTTTCCCCCGGGTTTCCCTTAATTCCCTTACCTGCTGCCGCAGTTGCGACCAACAGCGGAGGTTGGGGAGGGCTGGGGTGGGAGCTGAAGCGACCGGAAGGTTGTGATGGTGATCGCGTCGCCGGCGGCTCCCTTTGCAGAGCACTGCCATCTTAGAGGCCATTGCGCATGTGCGAGATGCTGCGCATGCACAGGACAAGCGCGCGAATGGCGGCCAATAGGAAGAGGCTCCAAGCTGGAACTACATATCCTATGAGCCTCGGGGACAAGTCACATGGTGTGTATTAGCACGCTGCAGCCAAGTTAGTCGGAGCTGGGACGCCATCAGGGTATGGTGTATGTGTGCAGGTATCTGTGGCACCTGCACTAGGCCAAAGACCCCCATTAGGTCCCAGCTATGCCCGACTCCCCTCAACTTGTGGTTGCTGCAGGGACAGGCCGATAGATAGGGATACTGCCCTGTAGTACCAGAGTGAGGGACACAGCCAGGACTTGGCTGCATCCTGACCTCAGGTTATCTGGGACCAGACACCTGCAACAAAGAAACATTGCATATGGTGGTACAATCCCTGCGGGACCCACCCAGCGTAGAGACGGAGGCTTCGCGGTTACCGTAACTGGATCCCATCAGCATCGCTGCGCGCCCGGGTGTGGACACACCCAGCACTTACCTTATCTCACCAAGTGCACCAGGTTAGTGGGGCAGCACTGTCTCACACACTTGGGTGGGTGATTGATCCTGTGGACACTGGGACGGTCTGGTTCCTGGAGCCCCTTAAGTACATTGGGGTAAACCCCACTGGGGTGTGGACACGGTGTTGGGGAGGGACGGTGAGGGGTTATGGCCCTGCGAGGCCGGTGAGTGGGAAATCTTATCTTTATTATTGGTTCTATGAGGTGTATAGTATACTGTTAGGCTTTACATGTGTGTATTCTTTATTGTCCTGTAACGGGGTCATTCCACAAGGTAGAATACCATTACAGGTGGAGGCGCTACCGAGCACCAACTCAGGTACACTCCAGGTTCCCAGCAGCGTAGGCTCAGGTTTCCTGTGAGCCACAGGTATCGCATAGCATCACACACAACGTAGCCACACATCTACCAGGGGGTGGGGGAAAGTGCGTTACATTTGGAGGCGCTGCTGAGATCTCAGACCTGGGGTGCCCTAGTCAGCAGTCAAATTTTGTTCGCCCGAAATACACAGCGCCTAGGGTTTTCTTTTGTCTATCTTTATAAACACACAAATTTGCGAGAGAAACAGCAAAGACACAAGTTGCACAAAGGTGTTTTAAGATGGATAGTCTGTGAAAAAGTCCCATAAAATAGATGTTTTTAACAGTTCCATGGAAGGGGAGGAGGAGAACACGCCAACCATAGTTTCACTCCAAGACAGAGATTAACAAGAGGGTGCTAAGCTCCCATATATAGTAATAGGAGTAAAGACGTGCTAAAGCTTAGCACCCTTTTGTGGATCTGGGTGTACAGTAAATCGTGCACTTTCTCCAGTCGGAAACCCCGTTCTTGTGTTCTTCCCTCCTTTCATGGAGACAGCGGAATGAAGTGTTGCAAACATATTCATTGTATGGGACCTTTCATGGACTGTGGATAAAGGATATTATTTTTTATGAGGTATTAATCATATACTGTATGTGTGTCATCTAGAAGCACCCTGTATCTATGTTATAACGTGTTGCATTTTGCCTGACCCACTATTAGATGTAACTGCAAATAGTTTGCAATGCATTGTATTTTGTACCATGGCTCTCATTACCACATGCTTTCTGTTATTTTTTTTAAAATTAATTTTTAGTAGCTCATGATTGTTGACCAAAAACAATTGTGAGATAACATCCATGTTGAGAGCTGGACAAAATACACCGAGCTTGCATGGCCCAGGCAAAATGTGTTATTAGCCAGGAAAAAAACATTTTCTAAACCTTTTAAAAGCTGTTTAAAATGAATAAAATACAATTGCACATACAGTGGTGACACACTTTATTCTCGCTCGGCTAGTCCCGCGAATTCGGGTATACTCGGGTGTATTGAGGTTTGTGATCGTTTTCTGCCAGAGTGTATAGCGTTATTCTCCCGGCAGGGATTGAAGCATTTTATTCCGGCTGGCTGCAATACTGCAATGCCGTGTAAAAACACATGAGGGCGCTTGCGAGCTGTTCTGTTTGAAGCCGTCCCCTATAATGAATTGTAATGCAGTATATATACTGTATATATATATATACTGTATAACAACAGCCCCTATAACCCCTAACATACAGTACTGTACACATACAGTACTGTATATGCACATACATAAATGATACTACTGTATGGGCCGGCGGAGGCGAGATGTGTTTGCAGCAGAGAGAGATCCGCTGCTCTCTCTCAGCGCAAACATCGGCACATTAAAAATTATTTTAAATACATTTTTATTTATAGTGTAGATGTGCAGGGGGTCTCGGGAGCTGAACCGCACTGGTTTCAGGTCGGGGGACCCCCTGCTCCCCGAGATACAGCCCCCTTTATGTGGTGCCGGTATCCCTCTGCTTGGTTTAAAGGTCCCGATCACTTGACCGCGGCCTGTAACCCAAGCAGAGGTATACCGGCACCCCCTAAAGGGGCCTGTATCTCGGGGAGCACCACAGCGGTTCAGCTCCGGAGACCCTCTGCACATGTACAGTATAAATAAAACACACACACCAATAAAGAATCGTTCTTTACCTTAGCGGCTATGTGCTATGGTAATGAAGCAGCATTTCTGTATTTTAATAATATTGTACAGTGAGCAGGGGGTTCCTTGAGCCAGAAATTAATGCTCAGGGACCCCCCCTGCTCCTGCACAATATTATTAAAAATACAGAAATGCTGCTTCATTACCATAGCGGATAGCCGCTAAGGCAATGAAGGGGTTAACTCACCGTGCCCGCTTTATTGTGGGTAGCGGGGGGTACAGTATTTGGCCCTTGGTGTGAGTTTAGGGCTTGCGGGGGGGTTGCGGGTACACTTAACCCCTTCACGGCCGTAGCAGTTAATACCGCTACGGTCATGAAGGGGTTAAGCCCTCCCGCTACCCCCCCGCAAGCCCTAAACAGCCACCGTTGGGGCTAATACCCCCTTCGCCCACCCCGGCTACCCACAATAAAAAAAAACTCACACACAGCAGCCGGCAAAAAATAAATAAATAAATCTAAATAAATAAATGACTATAAATAAATACATTTGAAATACATTTTTATTTATAGTGTAGATGTGCAGGGGGTCTCCGGAGCTGAACCGCACTGGTTTCAGGTCGGGGGACCCCCTGCTCCCCGAGATACAGCCCCCTTTATGAGGTGCCGGTATCCCTCTGCTTGGTTTAAAGGTCCCGATCACGTGACCGCAGCCTGTAACCCAAGCAGAGGGATACCGGCACCCCCTAAAGGGGCCTGTATCTCTGGGAGCAGGGGGTCCCCAGACCTAAAACCACAGCGGTTCAGCTCCGGAGACCCTCTGCACATGTACAGTATAAATAAAACACACACATCAATAAAGAATCGTTCTTTACCTTAGCGGCTATGTGCTATGGTAACGAAGCAGCATTTCTGTATTTTAATAATATTGTACAGTGAGCAGGGGGTTCCTTGAGCCAGAAATTAATGCTCAGGGACCCCCCTGCTCCTGCACAATATTATTAAAAATACAGAAATGCTGCTTCATTACCATAGCGGATAGCCGCTAAGGCAATGAAGGGGTTAACTCACCGTGCCCGCTTTATTGTGGGTAGCGGGGGGTACAGTATTTGGCCCTTGGTGTGAGTTTAGGGCTTGCGGGGGGGGGGGGTTGCGGGTGCACTTAACCCCTTCACGACCGTAGCAGTTAATACCGCTACGGTCATGAAGGGGTTAAGCCCTCCCCTACAGTATTCTCTCTTTTAAACTTCCCTGCCTTCAATGTAATCTACTGTACTGTATGTAAAACCCCCTCCCCAATTCTCTCTTTTAAACTTCCCTGCCTTCACTGTAATCTATGTAAAAAAACCTCCCCCTATTGTGTGTTAAATCTCCCTGGCCTGTGTTTCTGAGTGCAGTGTACTGTATGTAAATGTGGGGAGGGGGATCCCGTGTAAATAACCACACCCACCCCCGCTACCCACAATAAAAAAAAATCACACACAGCATCCCCGCAATACATAAATAAATAAATATAAATAAATAATAAATAAATACAAATAAATACATTTGAAATACATTTTTATTCCTAGTGTAGATGTGCAGGGGGTCTCGGGAGCTGAACCGCGTTGGTTTCAGGTCCGGGGACCCCCTGCCCCCCGAGATACAGACCCCTTTATGAGGTGTTAACCCACCGTGCCCGCTTTATTGTGGGTAGCGGGGGTGGGTGAAGGGGTTTATAAATGTGAGTTTATAAATAAAATAAAGAATATTATTTCTAGGGGCCCTAGAACAGAAGTTCCCACGCCAATTGCGTGCTCATTGCTCTTTTTTTACAATGTTGCTGGTCTTGCGGCTTTGCAGTCTGGCAGCAAAAAGCAGTTTGTAGTACTTTTTTACAAATACAGTACAATACAATGGTGAAACATTTCAAGTGAACAGCAATTCAAAACATCAACACACAATAATACATACAGTACAGTTCTGTATGATTATTTATTTATAATACAGTATACAGCTCTGTACTGTATATGCAGTATACAGTATACTGTACTGTATTTGGGGCTTGTCTTTGGGGGTTTATTCATGCAATTATATGGGTGACCTGCCTGCCTTTGGAAATACTGTGACAGTACAGTCCCAGCTATTTCAGCCACCCTATCCCCTCCCTTAGAGTTTTAAATCCTTCCCTGGCCAAGTGTCAATGGGCTGGCTCATTCAACCCTAATCTAATCATTGTGTTGTTAATCTGTCCCTGGGCGGGCTACTGTAACAAGATTCAGCAGGAGGCCAGCGTCTGATCCCACCATCCCCCTCCAACAACCCAACCCTTAGAGGCCTGAGGCCTGCCTGCTTTGTAAAAAGATTCAGCAGGAGGCCAGTGTCTGATCCCACCATCCCCCTTCAACAACCCAACCCTTAGAGGCCTGAGGTCTGCCTGCTTTGTAAAAAGATTCAGCAAGAGGCCAGCGTCTGATCCCACCATCCCCCTCCAACAACCCAACCCTTAGAGGCCTGAGGCCTGCCTGCTTTGTAAAAAGATTCACTTCTTCTAAATTAAATACAGTACATTCTCTAATACCTTTGGAATAAAAATATACAGTATATACAGTAATGCGAAATAATCCGTTCTGTGGGTCTGAGCGGGTTGAAAGTCACCAGGTCCTCATACAGTACATTCTCGAATACCTTTAGAATAAAAATATATAAATATACAGTATAAATATTGTACAGTATAATGTTAAATAACCCGTCCTGTTCTTTTTTCGTTCATAACAGTATCCTCATTGTGTCTGCGGTACAGTAGTTCATTGAGAGAGGAGAGGTTTTGTGTACATCATTACTGCTGTTTATATACTGTACATTTGACTGCACAAGCAGATTTGATGGGACACAATGCCCCCTCCCCCTTGGGCACCCTTTTTCCTGGAACGACAAGAAAACAAAAACTTAGTTCAGTTACTGTACTGCAGAGTACTGTATGTGCATACTGTACTGTATTATGGCAGAACTACTGTAGGTGGCTGGTGCAGCTTTCTCTGTAAAGAAAAAAATGGAGCACTTAGTAGGCAGTTACTGTAGTACTGTCAAACTACTGTATACTGGAACTACTGTATACTCTGACTACTGTTACAGTAAATTCAATGTACTGTACTGTAACCGCTGGTGCCATGGCTATGTACTGTAACCTTATGGCTGCTGCTGCTGTCTCTGAAAAGAAAAAATCTGTGCCATACTTACCTGTATCATACTGTGCTTACAATACTACAGCACTCTACTACTTTCCTGATGCTTGCCCATTGCGCGCGATGACAATGGGCAACACTGTGGCAATATGGTCTATATATTTATTGCATCGTTCCACGGTGAGTACATCGTTCCAAAAACTCAGTATGGCTTTGAACAACTCGTCCTTTTTGGAGGGTTTCGCCACTTTACGGATATGTTCCTTCAGCTGATGCCAGACCATTTCGATCGGATTGAAGTCTGGCGATCTGTGATTGGAAAGAAAGGACAATTGGTTTAAGAGCTAAAAACAGTGGGGAACAAAAATGGGACACGGTCTACTGCACTTACTCCGCTGGCGTCTTGACCCAGTTGATGACGCGCTCAAGGATATGCGCCGTCGACGCGGTGTGCTTGGGATCGTTGTCCTGGTAGAAGCGGTGACCATTGGGAAAGTCGCGTCTGATGTATCGCACTATCGCGGGCACAATGTTGTCTTGGAAGAAAGCTTTATTCATGATTCCTATAGCAAGAAAAGAAAAGTGCTCAATAGTACAGTACAGTGCATACGGTAAGGCAACACTAGTCAAGTACAGTGCATTAGGCGGCATTATATTTGAGAAATTGTACCTTCAAAGATGACAATGCATCCCGGTCCACGCCTAGAGATGGCACCCCACACATGCAGCTTCACAGGGTGTTTTGGCCGCGGCTTCAAAGATATGCGGCCTTTTTTGTGGAACGCAAATCTTGCAAATCTCTCCAGCGACACAGTAGACTCATCAGTGAAGATGCAATCCTGGAAAGTCTCACCACTGTCGATCCATGCCTGGGCCTGGAGCACTCTTTTGATTTTGTTTGTGTCCCGTATCATGGGGTACGCTCTGTAATGACAACGAATAAAAAAAAATTGCGTCACAGCGCAGTACAGTTTGCAAAACAACACTTTTACTTTACAGTACCTCCTGTACTGTCCAGTACTAACCTCACACGTCCATATTTCCATCCAATTATGCGTCTCATCTTCTTTATGCTGCTCTCGGATACAGTCAGATTGTGCTTTTCCTGCAGAGTGTTTTTAACCCTTAATGCACTCCTCTCATCATTCTCCTCACTTATTCTGTCCACCAGAAGAGTAGTCTCCCTACAATGCAAAGAAATTATATTGTTTTATTAATATGCAGCAATATAAAATGTATACTGTATACTGTACATGTAATGTTGTAATATACAGTAAATATAAATATACAAAAAATGTATACTGCTGTACTATAAATATAAATAGGCAAAATATACAGTACTGTATACAGTACTGTTGTAATATAAATATACTATATAAATATACTGTTGTTATATCATAATAAATACACATCATATACTGTACTGTATATTCCGTTGTAAGATGAATTGCAATATACCAAAAGTGTATACTGCTGCACAAAAAATATAAATTGACCACAAATACAGTATATACTGTTGTAATATAAATATACTATATAAATATACTGTTGTTATATCATAATAAATATACATCATATATATTCCGTTGTAAGATGAATTGCAATATACCAAAAGTGTATACTGCTGCACAAAAAATATAAATTGACCACAAATACAGTATATACTGTTGTAATATAAATATACTATATAAATATACTGTTGTTATATCATAATAAATATACATCATATATATTCCGTTGTAAGATGAATTGCAATATACCAAAAGTGTACTGTATACTGCTGCACAAAAAATATAGATGTACACTACAGTTTTCTATATTTTTTTTTGTTAAGTTTTATAAATACAGTATACTTACGCGTTAGTTACCCTTGGTGCCTTTTTGCGGTCTCTGTTTTTTCCTTGTGCATGATAGCACACGGTGTTTGATGGCACAACGAGGCCAGAAGCAGCTAACCAGCGTTGGATAGCAGCAATTCGGTTTCCGCTCGTGTACATCTCCTTAATTCTCATGCTGATATCCTTTGAAATCTTCGTAACAGGCATTGCTGCGAGTAGAAAGAAATACAAACACAAGAATGTGTATTCGATGTTTAGTCGATGTGTATTCAATGTGCAGTGAATCCACAAAATGGATGGTGTATTTATATGTTAATGACTCACATTACAGTACGCCCACTTTCAACACCTGTACCTGGCCGCCATGCATAAAAGGTCACACACTTTGCATAATCCACCACTCCAGGATCTTTATCTGAGCTTGCCCTTGTTCAGATACTGTACTGCATTGTGCCATCTACTTCCATGGAGCATCCCCGGTTCTATGGACGCAAGAACCCTCTCACCTCTGCCGTGCCTGCCACGCTGAAAAAGCGAAAGGCAGCAGCCGTTTCCACGCCAAGGACAAAGCGACAGGCTAAGGCCAATAAAGAAAACCTTCTGCTGACCCCAAAGGCTAATGGTTTTCCTAGACGTAAACCTCATTATGTGAAGAAGATATATGGTAATGTGCTCTGTACGCAAGACGAATGGCAGCCATCCCACCGAATCCGCAGACCACTTCCTCCCATATGCTTCGACGACTCTGCTGTAGCTGTCCCGGAAATCTTCAGCCCGGCTTCTCCACCCCCATCTTGTCCGGTTCCATCCGAAGATGCTGCCGCCTCTGAAATCCACGGGTCATCGTCTCCTTTGCTCTTGGACGACTCTGCTTCTCGCCCGGAAATCCAACGGTCACCTTCTCCATCCCTCTTTGACGACGCTGCCGCTTCTCCTGTACCGGGTATGCACAGGCCACCTCCTGCACTCTCCATCGCTGCCGCTTCTCCTGTACCGGGTATCCCCAGGCCACCTTTTCCACTCTCCATCGATGCCGCTTCTCTCCATGCAACCCCCATCTCATCCTCCGTTGCACCCATCCCCCCAGATGTCCAGATGCCATGCACAAGCAGCTCATTAGACCGGATCCTGAATGGGATAAGTGTGGATCTCCCCGGGAATTCTATTGTGCTGGCAAAGCTAGATCTGCTTCTGGAGTCGGTGCTACATGTGGAGCAACGGATGGACAAGATAGAGTCTGACATAGCGGGTATACATCGTTTTCTCGGTGTTAATGCCCCTGTTTCCCCGACGCCGGAGCAGGAGGGTGACATGGATGTGATGCATGGTACCTTCGGCCCCCGTCCATCACCAAGCGCACCCCCCACACCAGAAGATGTAATGTACATGTACATTGAGGAGGACATGACAACCCCGTCAAGACCACGCCAGGAGACAACCCGGCGACCACGACCGGAGGAAAGCTTCCTCCCAGACACCCTACCATCGCCCGTCGCCTCAAGTACACCCGCTCCCAAAAGACCTCCTACACCCGCTCGCATCGAAACGTTGCCCGACATCAGCCTGCGCGATCTGCCACCGGGGCTCAGGGAGAAGTATAGGGTGATGAGTGCTGGTGCACCCCACAAGTATGCCTTGATCATTTTTAAGCACCATGTTCCCTACTCGTTGTACTGCGAGTGGGTGTTCAAAGTGAACTACGATGGGAATCGCCAAAAAAAGGCCCTTCCTGCCAATTTAAGGCTACAAATTGTGGAAGAAATGCGGCGCTTTTATGCAGTTACAGATCCTGTAATGAGAGGCGTTAGAGACTGCATTAATGGCGTTTTGCGCCATGCAAGGAATCGGCCATGGACGGTCAATTTGGAGGACTTTCAGTGAGACCATACTGTAATGTTGTGCTGAACTGTATTGTGCTGTACAGTACATGTTTTGCCCTACAGTTCCTGCTGTACTTAAACAAAGGATACTGTACTCTATGTTGTTGTGTGTTGCACGGTTTTCAATGTGGCCCTGAAAACCTGCCCTGTTTGCTGCCCTCTTCTAGGACTGAGCTGGTTGTGCACCATCCCACTGTAGAAGCATTTAATAAAGGCTGCAGTTTTGCACTGTACTGTACTGTATGTATTATTGTGTGTTGATGTTTTGAATTGCTGTTCAGTTGAAATGTTTCACCATTGTATTGTACTCTATTTGTAAATAAAAGTTTTTTGTGGCGACTTCAGCAATAAAAGAACTGGTTAATTTATCTCACACTCAGTACTACAAACTGCTTTTTGCTGCCAGACTGCAAAGCCGCAAGACCAGCAACATTGTAAAAAAAGAGCAATCAGCGCACAATTGGCGTGGGAACTTCTGTTCTAGGGCCCCTAGAAATAATATTCTTTATTTTATTTATAAACTCACATTTATAAACCCCTTCACCCACCCCCGCTACCCACAATAAAAAATAATCACACACAGCATCCCCGCAATAAATAAATATATAAATACAAATAAATACATTTGAAATACATTTTTAATTATAGTGTAGATTTGCAGGGGGTCTCGGGAGCTGAACCGCACTGGTTTCAGGTCGGGGGACCCCCTGCCCCCCGAGATACAGACCCCTTTATGAGGTGCCGGTATCCCTCTGCGTTAAAGGCCCCGATCACGTGACCGCGGCCTGTTAAACCAAGCAGAGGGATACCGGCACCCCCTAAAGGGGCCTGTATCTCGGGGGGCAGGGGGTCCCCGGACCTGAAACCACAGCTGTTCTGCTACGGAGACCCTCTGCACATCTACACTGTGAATAAAACACAAACATCATTAAAGAATCATTCATTGCCTTCGCGGCTATCCGCTATGGTAATGAAGCAGCATTTCTGTATTTTTAATTATATTGTACAGTGAGCAGGGGGTTCCCTGAGCCAGAAATCTAAACTTAGGGGGCCCCCTGCTCCTGCTCAATATTATTAAAAGTACAGAAATGCTGCTTCATTACCTTAGCGTATAGCCGCTAAGGTAATGAAGGGGTTAAGGCATAATAACCAATAAATACATTCAATACACTACCCACTACCCATGGCACCCTCCGCTGCTGCTGCTGTAAAACAGAGAAAACAATTAACACTTTCAAAGTAATGTCCCCTAACCCCTTAATCACCATTGCGGTTATTAACCGCTACAGTCATGAAGGGGTTAACCCACCCTCACCCACCACTCGGGATGCCTACATACCCTCCCACACTAACCCCCCCCGTGAGGCCTAACCACCCAGTCAGTACCCACAAGGGAGGCCTACCCACATACCGTTGGGGAAACACCCCACCCCCAGTACCCGCAATAAAAACAGTACAATGACCCACAATAAACAGCATTATATTTATTAAATACATTACCCACCCCCTGTGCCCCCCCATAAATACAAGATTTATCCTTTTACATACAGGGTTCATAACGCAGCCCCACGCTAGTCCCCGGTGGGCTGGCAGGGCACCTGGACAGACCTACAGTTTACCAGCAGCCCTTTTTACACAGGTTCTGGAGGCCTGCTGGTGGATCCTGCCAGCACCATGGCCCCCAGGTGGTCTCCTTGGGTCACCGTGGGCCACAATTGGGTCCCCACGGTAGGCCCAAGGATGTCTGGGAGCCCCGGGTCAAACCCACAGGTGTCTGCGGGGCCTCGGGTGGTTCCCTCGGGGGTCTGGGGAACTCACGGGTGCTCACTATGGGTCCGCGGTGCCCCCACAGAAGTGGGACCACACATCATCATCCCCGCACCTACGGGTCCGCAGTGCCCCCACAGAAGTGGGACCACACATCATCATCCCTGCACCTACGAGTCGGCGGTGCCCCCACAGAAGTGGGACCACACCATCGTCATCTCCGCAGACTACGGGTCCGCGGTGCCCCCACAGAAGTGGGACCACACATCATCATCCCCGCATGTGTCACCCATGGAACCACCAGCCTGATACCCTTGGGATACCCGAGAATACCCGGAGGTGGTCTCCGGAGGCCCCACGCAGAACCACGGAATCAACCCTGAATGTAAAAAAAATAAACCTGGCCTATACATTCAATACATACACCCTCCCCCCCAACACCTACAGTACAATAATGTGCAAAATAACTATTATCCAGATATGGATAATAGATTAATTGCCCATTATTAAAAACATTAACTAGCATATACAAATAAATAAAGTACTACTGACCTCATCAATATGAAGTGTCCGTCGCCAGCGCCTTCCTTCCTTCTCTTGCCCACACAAGACATAGCCAATACCAAGCCAATACATTGCAAGTACATTCAGATATCAATTAACCCCTTAAACACCTTATCAGATAATAACCGCAAAGGTGATTAACGGGTTAAGCCACACAGGCCCGATA
The DNA here is from genome assembly GCF_040206685.1 of Ascaphus truei. Classification (NCBI taxonomy): domain Eukaryota; kingdom Metazoa; phylum Chordata; class Amphibia; order Anura; family Ascaphidae; genus Ascaphus; species Ascaphus truei. The sequence continues at coordinate 343,462,870 of NC_134486.1, forward strand.
CCCACCCTTCACCCATGAATTTGTACAGTGGCTTCATCATGCAACTATATATATACTGTATACTGTATATATATACAGAGAGACAGAGAGAAAGAGAGAGAGAGAGAGAGAGAGAGATACAGTACAGTATATATATATATATACACACGTTATATACACACCCATGATAAACCAATATACAGTACACTGGCGACACACTTTATTCGAGCTCGGCTAGTCCCACGAATTCGGGAATACCCGGGTGTATTGAGGTTTGTGACTGTTTTCTGCCCGAGTGCATTGAGTTATTTTCCAAGCAGGGATTGAAGCATTTTATTCCAGCTGGCTGCAATACTGCACAGTATATATATATATACTGCATTACAATTCATGAATTTATGCCATCTGGTAGACACGCGAAGCATTGCAGCCTATTAAATCCTAATCATTATCATTTAACAGATCAGCCGCCCATCAGCCAGGCATGAACCCAGGCTGGGAAGGCAAATGCAACGGGGCTTGTCAGAGGTGAGGAGCGGCGCATTCCAGGTATCTGCCAGGTACATACTGGGTATTTGCTCGAATAAAGTGTGTCGGTGCAGTACAAATAAATGTAGAAGGGTTATCAAAACCATACTGCCCTACAACCATACACTTCTCCATACATACACACTAAATTAAAATCAATTTCCTTTAATATTCATAACTGATCTCTCAATCTAAATCATCACTAAACCTCTGAAAAGCCATTTAAACAACTTACATTCCAATATAAATGATGCCTAAATATCTATGCATGATACAGTATACATTCTGCAAATTAATCAACCAAGTAAACAAAAATCAATTAGCAATCATTATTTACATCCCTAAACAATTCACACTCCCATCAAGAACAATGAAACCATTAACAAATTCACGCCTAGAGCAGAACAATTAAGCCTTTGAAAAAATATACAACCAAGCCTATCCCTGACCTTCCTCAAACACACAATACAATACCAAGGAATACATCTATCTAATTTTAAAATACTTTAAACACATGTTAAAAAAAGCTTTAAAAAAAATTAACAAGTTAAATAAAATACATTTCTTTAGTTCACTTACCATTACTTGGCCCCACCGACTCCCGTTGCGCAGCTTACTCACGAACCAATCCACGATCAGGAACCCATAAAATAAAAAACCATAAAATAATAATCATTAAACTAAAAATCCAAATCAATCCACGGGTCTTCTACTTGTAATCCATCTTCATCTGTATTCTTCTTTCTTCTATCTCCTTCCGGGCGGGGCAGGGCGTGGTCTTCTTTCCATCATCGGCCACGCCCTTGTCTTTTTTCTTCTCCTCAGGTCCTTCCTCCGCGGCGTCTGGCTTCAAAATGAGACGACATAGGCTTTTAAAGGCCTATGACGTCACATTTTGCGTCATGGTTCCCACGGTTCTGATTGGGCCGTGAAAACCATGTGTTTTGGCCGACAAAAAAAAAATGATGACGTCATCTTAAAGGCAATGAAAGCACAGCCAATCAGAATGGCTTTGCTTCAATTGCCTTTAAGATGACGTCATGAAAAGGCACATGGCCGTGCACACATGGTACTAGAGCCAATCAGAGCGTGGGAACTTTATCCCTACTCTGATTGGCTCTGGTATACCATGTGTCAGGGGCTTGGGGGAGAAAGAATGTGACGTCAATGAAAACCTGTCACATGGTATGTTAGCCAATCAGAGCGTGGGAACTTTATCCCTACTGTGATTGGCTACCGTACCACGGTTCCAATGGTTCCACGGGTGACACATGCGGGGATGATGATGTGTGGTCCCACTTCTGTGGGAGCACCGCGGACCCGTAGTCTGCGGGGATGACGATGTGTGGTCCCACTTCTGTGGGGGCACCGCCGACCCGTAGGTGCGGGGATGATGATGTGGTCCCACTTCTGTGGGGGCACCTCGGACCCGTAGTGAGCACCCGTGTGTTCCCCAGACCCCCGAGGGAACCACCCGAGGCCCCGCAGACACCTGTGGGTTTGACCCGGGGCTCCCAGACATCCTTGGGCCTACTGTGGGGACCCAATTGTGGCCCCTGGTGACCCAAGGAGACCACCTGGGGGCCATGGTGCTGGCAGGATCCACCAGCAGGCCTCCAGAACCTGTGTAAAAAGAGCTGCTGGTAAACTGTAGGTCTGTCCAGGTGCCCTGCCAGCCCACCGGGGACTAGCGTGGGGCTGCGTTATGAACCCTGTATGTAAAAGGATAAATCTTATATTTATGGGGGGGCACATGGGGTGGGTAATGTATTTAATAAATATAAAGCTGTTTATTGTGGGTCATTGTACTGTTTTTATTGCGGGTACTGGGGGTGGGGTGTTTCCCCAATGGTATGTGGGTAGGCCTCCCTTGTGGGTACTGACTGGGTGGTTAGGCCTCACGGGGGGAGGGGGGTTAGTGTGGGAGTGTATGTAGGTATCCCGAGTGGTGGGTGAGGGTGGGTTAACCCCTTCATGACTGTAGTGGTTAATAACCGCTATGGTGATTAAGGGGTTAGGGGACATTACTTTGTATGTTTTAATTTTTGTGTCTGTTTTGCAGAAGCGGAGGGGCCATGGCCAGGATGGGGGGGGTAACGGTATGTGGGTAGGGGGTGAGGGTGGTTAGACCTCACAGTATGCACATTGGGTCCCCCCCCCCCTCCCCACATTTACATACACTGCACTGACAGCAATGCAGGGATGGAGATTTAACAGAAACATCTCTCTGCCTTCAGTATAATCTGTTTAAAGCCCCCTCCCCCCTAATGTATGTTTCTGTTAAATCTCTCTGCCTTCAGTGTAATCTGTTTAACAGAAACATTAGGGGGGAGGGGGCTTTAAACAGATTACACTGAAGGCAGGGAGATACAGGGAATGTACTGTATTGTTCATCATGTATGTTGTTTATTGCAATGCTTCAATGTGTGTATAATGTATAATGTTTTTTACAATTAGATAGATGTAATCCTTGGTATTGTAAGGGTTAGCTTTGGTTTTAAATTGTGTTTTCTGGTTGGTACTTACAGTATATATTGATTTTTGTTTACTTGATTGGTTAAAATAGTTGACTTGTTTGGAAGTGTTTGTATTTACTGGTACAGTAGCTTGCAATTATATTGTTAACATTCATTTGCAGAATGTACAGTATATGGTGCATAGATTTTATGCATCATTTATACAATGTACTGTAAATGCAATGTACTGTGTGGATTGGAATGTTATGTTTTATATTGTTAGATCAGTTAGGATTATTAAATGGATTATTATTATTGTCTGTATAGAGAAGCGTTATTTGTAGGACAGTATGATTTTGATAACCATTCTACATGTATTTGTATATTGGTTCATCATGTGTGTGTATATACTGTGTGTATGTATATATATATATATATATATATATATATATATATATATATATATATAATATATATACATATATATATATATATATATATATATATATATATATATATATATATGTATATATACAGTATATATATACACACAGTATATACTTTATATGTATAGGGATTGTTATTATACTGTATATATACTGTATATATACTGTATATATAAAGTATATATATACAGTATATATTTATTTCTCTTCATGTATTTATTTATTTATTTAGATTTATTTATTAATTGTGGGGCTGCTGTGCGTGAATTTTTTTTATTGTGGGTAGCGGGGATGGGTGAAGGGGGTGTTTGGCCCTTGGTGTGAGTTTAGGACTTGCAGCAGCAGCACAATTATTAAATAAATCTAAATAAATAAATGAATATAAATAAATACATTTAAAATACATTTTTATTGATAGTGTAGATGTGCAGAGGGTCTCCGGAGCTGAACCGCTGTGGTTTTAGGTCTGGGGACCCCCTGCTCCCCGAGATACAGGCCCCTTTAGGGGGTGCCGGTATCCCTCTGCTTGGGTTACAGGCCGCGGTCACGTGATCGAGACCTTAAAACCAAGCAGAGGGATATCGGCACCTCATAAAGGGGGCTGTATCTCGGGGAGCAGGGGGTCCCCTAACCTGAAACCAGTGCGGTTCAGCTCCGGAGACCCCCTGCACATCTACACTATAAATAAAAATGTATTTCAAATGTATTTATTTATAGTCATTTATTTATTTAGATTTATTTATTTATTTTTTGCCGGCTGCTGTGTGTGAGTTTTTTTTTATTGTGGGTATCGGGGGTGGGCGAAGGGGGTATTAGCCCCAACGGTGGCTGTTTAGGGCTTGCGGGGGGTAGCGGGAGGGCTTAACCCCTTCATGACCGTAGCGGTATTAACTGCTACGGTCGTGAAGGGGTTAAGTGCACCCGCAACCCCCCCGCAAGCCCTAAACTCACACCAAGGGCCAAATACTGTACCCCCCGCTACCCACAATAAAGCGGGCACGGTGAGTTAACCCCTTCATTGCCTTAGCGGCTATCCGCTATGGTAATGAAGCAGCATTTCTGTATTTTTAATAATATTGTGCAGGAGCAGGGGGGGTCCCTGAGCATTAATTTCTGGCTCAGGGAACCCCCTGCTCACTGTACAATATTATTAAAATACAGAAATGCTGCTTCGTTACCATAGCACATAGCCGCTAAGGTAAAGAACGATTCTTTATTGATGTGTGTGTTTTATTTATACTGTACATGTGCAGAGGGTCTCCGGAGCTGAACCGCTGTGGTTTTAGGTCTGGGGACCCCCTGCTCCCCGAGATACAGGCCCCTTTAGGGGGTGCCGGTATCCCTCTGCTCTGCTTGGTTTACAGGTCGCGGTCACGTGATCGGGCCCTTTAAACACAGAGGGATACCGGCACCACATAAAGGGGTCTGTATCTCGGGGAGCAGGGGGTCCCCCGACCTGAAACCAACGCGGTTCAGCTCCCGAGACCCCCTACACTATAAATAAAAATGTATTTAATATAAGTTTTAATGTGCCGATGTTTGCGCTGAGAGAGAGCAGCGGTTCTCTCTCTGCTGCAAACACATCTCGCCCCCGCCGGCCCATACAGTAGTATCATTTACTGTATGTACTGTACAGTATGTGCATATACAGTACTTTATACAGAACATGTAGAATAAATGCATAGTTTTATTTTATCAGGTTTATTACACAGTATACTGTACGGCCGGAAAACATCAGCATACAGCACAATATTATCCATCGAAATCCCCCCATTAGCCGTTTTCTTTTCTGAGGAAAAACAAAATGAAAAGTTTTAATGTACAGTAATGGTCAGCCCCCTAAAGAAGTACCCAGCCAGCCCCACCAAAATAATACGGCAACAATACAGTACTCACCATACTATTTCCCATTCAGCTTGCGCCGGCGCCGGTCCACTGCCAGTACAGCTTTCTTCATCATCCACGTCGATAGTTTGCAGCGGGACTAGCCCACCTGTAGTCAGCAGGTGAGGCGGGAAATCGCTTAGGTACATGCAAGCTTCATCAAAACTGGCCGCGAAATCTGACTCTGCCTCAGGATCAGGCTCGGGCTCAGGGTTGTCACTGACGGTGGGTTCGTTATCGGAAGCCGGTGCCGGTGCTGGTGCTGGTGCTGGTGCATTGCTTGGCAAGGACTGTCGTTTCTTAGTTGGTTTTAACACGACCCTTCGCCTTTTGCCGCCTCCATGATCATAGATACGGGAAAAACCCTGTGACACACACCAATACCCTCCAACAAATTGGGGCTCAATACGGTGAAAACAGGGGTCACTACATAACCTTTTCCTTATTGCACGCTTCCACAAATGAGGAGTTGGCGAAAATTTGTAAAAGTCATAGTTTTCGATAAAATACTGATAAATTTGAACAACTGTTGCCATCTTATCCTCTGTTGCATTAATAGCGGCCCATATCAAATAAGCATAACTTCTGTCAGGTTTTTGGAACACGGGCTGCACTTGAACACTCATGGTGGGTCTCCCCGTTCTCCCAACCCTGTACGGTACCAAACACCAGCCCCTTGCATCTCTCTCAGTGCACGCCATTTTATTTTATCCCTCCTTGCACACTGATTCCTTTCAATTTGAATACATGTCGACCCGCTGATCTGTTAACTTTTTTTCCGGGATATTTTACTTTAAACTGCAGTATCTACTACCAGACTGAGGATCTCAAAACAATATCAACCTTTAAAAAGAGCAATTCATGCAGTTTTCAGTTTTTTATTTTTTTTTAACACAGGGTCAGCAGCCGGTGGGGGTGGGAGAAGAGGACCATGTGAGCGGAGCAGGAGCTGCACAGGAGGACGGCTGGGAAGGTGTGCACTCCAGTGGTCTGACCGGGAAGTCTTCTGACTTCCGGTGTCTGCCGCTGCTACAGCGCAGCTCCTTCCCAGCCGTCCTCCTGTGCCGCTCTTGCTCTGCTCACATGGTCATTTTCTCCCTCTGCCACCGGCTGCAGGTATTTCTCTTCTGCTGCTCTGCTCCTGCCGTTCTCCAGGAGGAGGACCGAGAGCACAGAGCAGGACGGAAATACCTGGCACTGGGTTCCAGCACCCTGGGCTGGTTCCAGGTAATTTCCGGGTTACTAGTGAATATGTTTTTCTGTATATCTGTAACAGTGTGGGACCTAGTCCAAGAGGGGGTTAAAGCGATATACTGCTTATTTGTCCTTTCTCCGTGCTGGCATCTAGTGGTAGCTTCCCTCTCTTTCCTTAGGGCTTTGACTGCATTATTATAGACACATACTGTAACTAAACAAAATAAAGGAGGGAGATATCCAACTCACGTATTGACTGACAGCACTCGCAGAACTTCTCACATTATCTACTACCAATTATTTTTTGTAGACACTAATCCCTGGGACATACTAAAAAGAATCGAGCAGGTGCTGCTTCCTCAAGAGTTTGCTGCACCAGACTAGGGTTATCAGATGTCAAGTTTTATCCACACACACATACCGTCTGGGCATACAGGTTGTTTTCAGCAAACACTCTTGCCGACCCGATTTCAACAGAGATAAAAGGAAGACCAGGGCTGTGTCTTCAGGAATGAAAGGGAGGGCATGTGCACACAGCCTCTGTAGTCCTGCCAGGCTGTATTCTGATTGGTCGTACACAGTGGCTGCCCCTCCCCCCCCCCTCCATGGAGAAGTGATGGAGAAGTGCAGCCAGGCTGCAGCCTGGTTGTCTTCCTGCCTGTGGGAGAGTTCTGCGGAGAGGGAGAGAGCGTGGTTAGAAAAATGACTGTGTGTGTTTGAATGGGAACTGTGTGTTTGTGCCGAGGGTGCTGAACTATGTGTGGAGTGGGGCTTGTATTCTGTGTGTGGACTCTGTGCACGGATCAGTGTGTGTTTTGTGGTCACTAGAATGATCAAAACCATACCCATTTGTTTGTGGGTGAAATTGCTGCTTTAAAGGGTAATATTCAGCCAATTCAACAACAATCTCAATTTCAACATGAACATCTAGACTTGCTCGTCATCATCACTGCTCCGAGCTGGCCCTTGTTAGAATAAGTTGCACTCACATCATCTCACTCTGACTTCATTGGTCATCAGGATGTTATTGATGCTGGTACAAAGAAACCTTCCTTCTTCTTTGCTCCATGCTGACCACAAATGATTACTCTTGGCATATATCAGCATTTATAGCTCACCAACGTTCCGTGTATTATGATGTCCCTGATGAACTCCCGTGACCTCACAATGCTGTGGTCAGCTACCTAGCTATCTAAAGGCAGACAGTATTTTGACCTGAGTGATGACTACACTAAGCAAATTGCAGCAGTTACCACTTAGCCACACCTCTCCAATTCTGATGTCACTGATGACTTCACAGTGTTCTGTAATTCTTCAAAGAGGATGGCATACCAGTTTTGAGAAATAAACTTTAGTTTTTTATTTATTTATTATATTCTTGATTTTTTAAAGAAAACAATGTGACATTGTAGAATCTTAACATTACTGGTCACATTAATGTGCTGTCTACGGCTGATGCTGTGTTGAGCTGGGCATTGACGATATCGCTGGCTTGTTGCTGTTGGCTTGGATCCTGCGCTGCTGTTGCGCACGTGACGACGCCTGTTCCTGCGACACGCTGCCCTGTTCGTCTGCCCTGCGGAGGTCTGTGGTGTGGAAGGCAGGGAGGGTCCCCCTCGGAAGCTCCTGCTCATCGTGTGAGACGTTTGGGAGCTAAAATCTGCCATCACAAGAGGGGATACTCTCAGATTTATCCACTGCCTTCTACTTTTTAGTGTCTGGTAAGCGGACAGTCTAGCCATTGTTGGAGTGCACATGTGACCTATTCTTTTTAGTGTTATATCTTTTATTGCTGTAGCCAGGTCTCCCAGGAGTATCAGCACCCCCCTCACCTCCCTAGAGGTTGCGGGTGCCGCCGAGTCCAATGGCGGCCCCGTCGGGCAATACGGGAGGTGAGGGTGGTCAGGTCCCGGCTCGGGGGTTGCTGGGGACGCGTGCGGCCGGTTGCCAGGGCCGCACGCGCGTCATGGGAATCCCGGCACTCTCGGAGCCGGGCGGTTAGGGCGCCACCATTGCGCATTAGTTTGCGCATGCGCAGTGGTCACGCGAGTGTAGGGCTGGAGTGGGGAGTAGCGCGTTGCCCCCTAGTGCAGGCTGGTTGCCGGGGACGAGATCGGGCCGTCGCTAAGGCCGCTATCGCATTGCTATGGGCCCGGCGGCTGGCGAGAGGTAGCGCGAGGGAGTCAAGGCAGCTCCCTATAGTTCGCGCATGCGCAGGAAAGAGGCAGAAAAGCCTGCGAAGCCAGAGCCTATTAGGGAGTGCCCTAGAGAGGGACTACAGATCCCAGGAGCCTCTGCGCGCCCCACGTGACACCAGGGAGCCAATAGGGCTTAGGAACTCTGCAGAGGCAAAGAGATACAATTCGCGGGCTTGCAGCACGTTGATCAGTCAGAGACCGGAGCAGCCCAGGGAAGGAGGTAGGGTACAGGAGTCGGGGACTCCCTGTACTAGGCCAGCACCCCCAGGGCCCGTGATAGCTCAGCTCCCCAGTAAGGTGAGTGTTGCCAGGGGCAGCCCTCAGGTTAGGGACCCTGCCACTTACATTAGTGGGAGCTGGGAAAGGAAGGTTACCGAGAGTTGGAGTCAGGGAGCTGTAGGGAAGGAAGGGTGCGGGGAGCGAGTGCAGCTCCTGCCCCATATAGGTACCTACACCCCAGGTAGGCCCAACTCCCCACTAGTTTAGTGGGTAAGTGCTTAGGGAGGCCCAAGATAGGGATGCTGCCCTTAGCATAGAGTGCTGCCTTGTCAGAGTCACGGCTGTTAGTGCTGTGAGGTCTGACAGGCAGGCACCTTGTTGCGCAGCACATTGGCTGCAGCCTCCAGTGAGCTACAGCTTGCTGCTGTAGGCGCTGGGACTAGTTAGAAAGTAGTGAGGCTGAAGGGACTTGGGTAGTTAGGGGAGTGGGACAGGTCATAACCCCTGCAGGCCCATAGGAGTTCCCCAAGCCACTACAGGTGCTGTACTACAGGGACAGGCCCTAGGTTAGGGTTCCTGTCACGTTAGTACCACTTAGATAGATAGGGACACAGCGGCTGCTGCTGTTCCTGTGGAAGCGGTTGGACCCACGTAGGGGTCCACAGGGACGATTCCAGAGTGGGACCGCCCTAGCGGTCCGCACGTGCCGGAATTCGTTTGGAGGATCAGACGGATTCATCACACGTCTGACCCTTTGTGAAGATTGCTGACCCGAGCACCGGAGTGCTCGGCAGGTATTATACAATCATACGTGCACCACCGGGCCCTTAGATTAAATAGTGACTGCGCAGTCACCCACGTTCTCTCTGCAAGAGTGCGGGACATTGGGTGGGATTCTTTGGACACTGGGTGGGATCACCGGGTGTTGGGGAAGCGTTCGGCGAGACGTCGCGGTTAGTGTCACCTCGTGAGAGGGACACATGTCATTATGAGTGTGATGAGTTGTTATGCATGTTAGTAAAGTCATTAGTTAATATACATGCTGTCTCTGTGATTATTGATTGTCCTGCGAGGAACCACTCCCCCTCTGGTGGGAGCCATCGCAGGTGGAGGCGCTGCATCGAATGTAAGTGAATACCCATAGTATAATTCCCCGTGGCGGAAGCTCAGCCCTCCTGTGAGCCAACAGGTAACGCACCACACCTGAGTAACCTTGTATGTTCCTGCACCCACACAGTGTAATCTGCGATTGGGGGGGGGAAAACCGTTACATTTGGAGGCGCTGCTGAGATGAGACCTGGGGTGCCCAGTATATTTTTTTTCTAAATTGTGCTATTTTTGTTCGCCATGAAGAAGTCACGTGCTGATTTCCCGCTCGTGCGGGAAAATGTTGCAGACTGTCCGAGCTTGGCGGGAAATCCTAAGCCCCGCCCCCGCCAACTGAATAACTCTGTGCCGAGCCAGAATCCCTCCATGAAAGTGTGCGCTGCCCCTCCTTCAGATTCCACCAGGGGGAGCAAGCACTGTGAGCCTTCACCCGTAACTGCTGTCTCCAGGGAGGACAGTACAGGATGCCATGAATCACATCCTCAATTGTATGGTGCTTGGCCAGTAGAAGGACTGGGTGCAATGTTTCTTGTATGCCCGTGCTTACAGAAAGACCTTAAACTCTCTGGGGGTATGGAATTTAGGCTCTATCACCTACCAGGAGGGGTTAAGGTAGTGAGATTTGAAGGAAAAAGGTACGTCAGAGGCCTTTGCCCCAACTGTGACTTTCCTGATGGCGAATTGAGCTGGGGACCCGAGTGTGTCTGCTGCGGGACACAGTTCCTGATGCCCATGCCGCTGCAGTCTACAGAACCCGCAGAGGAAGAAGCGAGGAAGCTTGACCCCTCTGCAAAAGTGAGTGACACTGGTAATCCGTCTGTTCTAATTCCAGAGGCCTCAGTGGACCCGTGTGTCCAGAACCATGTGGCCAAACCCAGAGATGAAGATGCTGTTAACGGCTCTACCTCAACCACCGAGGTGGAGGAGTTGAACGACAAGACTGCCCTAGTTTCCCGTTGCAACAAAGCGGGAAGAACTGAGGCCCCGCAAGGTACGGAACAGAAAGAACCATCGGCTGAGAAGAGCGCGACCGCGGTGATGGTACCGGAGCATGACAGCTTCGTACTCCCAACCACTGGTTGTATCGCAGAAGACTCCGGTGACACCCGGGTGGAGGATCCGACCGTAATGTTCTCAGAGGAAGAAGTTGAAGTCCCATCGGTGGCGATGCGCCTACTGGCGAACCACCCCAGCGGGAATACAGAGGAGGCTGCTGACCTCTCTACGGGGTCGGCCCATGCAGTTAACCTCTCTACCTCAACCACAGAAGTTTCGGAAGCGCCACATGTTATAGCCCCAGTCCTAGACGCTGCTCTAGAACCCCAACATTTTCAAGATACGTGGCCGGCTGACCTAGCACGGTGGAAGACTCGCAGAAGAGGTGTTTCACAGGCCCGGATAAAAAAAGAGGAAGAGAGGAAAAAGATGGAGAGGTTACTTAGTGGAGAGAGCGGCCTGTCTGAACCACAGATTCCGGAATCCCAGGGTAAGGTGTCTGTACCCCCATCTTCTTTTAGTGATTCCAGTGACCAACCCCTCGTGGTGATGCGCCTGCCGGCGGACCACGCGAGTGAAGTCATCAAGCCAATTATCTCAGTGAATCCTGATATGGGCCCGTGTGCCCTACAACGGGCCGCCCGGCCTACTACAGAGGTACCATCGGTCCTAGAAGAAGGACCAGTACCTACCGACGACCAGGGTGAGTCGACTGCCGCAGGGGTGTTGGGGGTGAGCCTCCAGGTGACCGCGGAGCACGATGGCTCCTTAAGTCTGGTCGCCCGGGCGAAGGGCTCCCCTCTGCATCGCGTCCTGGCGGAGGTGTCCTCCTTCGAAGGTAGCTGTCCTGTGGTGCGAGTGGACCAGTGCCCACCGCCTATCGTGCCAGAAGAAGAGAAACCCATCGCAAGCCAGCCGAGTGGTAAGGAACCCCCTTGCTCCCCACAGGCTCCCATGGAGGTGGCCGTGAAGAAGGCCAGAGTTACGGCTCCTGAGCGGAGTGTGAGCCCGTACGCTCCAGCCCAAATGGTCCCAGGACTGGGATCCAACACTCCCGAGTTTCCAGCGAGTAAGTGGACTGCCCCAGAAGTGCCGGGGGCAGGTCCCAAGACAGCCGAGGTGGGAACTGACAGCGTCCCCGAGGACCTGTTGGCCACCGTGAATCACCGCAGTGGTAAGGTATCTACCCTTTACCCCCTGCCAGGTGCCACAGAGACTTTGAGAAAACAGACGTTATCCAATTCTCGCTTCCCAGTGGAAGCCTCGCAAGTTCGTAGGGACAAGGACTGTGTAGGGAAAGATTCAGGGAGACTGGCCTCCTTTAAGCCCAAAAGGGAGCGCCTCATTCGCCAGGTAGTGGACCGCGGGAAAGGCCTCCTGGCCTACCGCATCCATGCCGCGGATGGCCGGGTAAAGGCCTGGTTTAAGGACACTGTGCTATTCCTTCCGCCAGGGGGAGGAAGTAGCGAGGAGCCCGTAACTGTCACTCCAGAGTGTGCTCTCCAAGAAATTTTTCTAGGGGAGGCTCACGGACGCAAAAGTGAGGTACCCCCACATGTTCAGTTAGGGGCACCCCACAAATGGTCTCAGCCAGTCTCGGGTATTATTGAGTGTGATCTGTCTGGTAACCTGATGTGTAAAGTCGACCGGCTAAGTGTACCAATTATAACATGCAATTTTTTATTGTGTAACCTTATGTCAGGGTATGGCGTTCTCCAAGCGAGGACGTTGGATTTTTCACCAGGGGGAGTGTGTAGCCAGGTCTCCCAGGAGTATCAGCACCCCCCTCACCTCCCTAGAGGTTGCGGGTGCCGCCGAGTCCAATGGCGGCCCCGTCGGGCGATACGGGAGGTGAGGGCGGTCAGGTCCCGGCTCGGGGGTTGCTGGGGATGCGTGCGGCCGGTTGCCAGGGCCGCACGCGCGTCATGGGAATCCCGGCACTCTCGGAGCCGGGCGGTTAGGGCGCCACCATTGCGCGTTAGTTCGCGCATGCGCAGTGGTCGCGCGAGTGTAGGGCTGGAGCGGGGAGTAGCGCGTTGCCCCCTAGTGCAGGCCGGTTGCCAGGGACGCGATCGGGCCATCGCTAAGGCCGCGATCGCGTTGCTATGGGCCCGGCGGCTGGCGAGAGGTAGCGCGAGGGAGTCAAGGCAGCTCCCTATAGTTCGCGCAAGCGCAGGAAAGAGGCAGAAAAGCCCGCGAAGCCAGAGCCTATTAGGGAGGGCCCTAGAGAGGGACTACAGATCCCAGGAGCCTCTGCGCGCCCCACGTGACACCAGGGAGCCAATAGGGCTTAGGAACTCTGCAGAGGCAAAGAGATACAATTCGCGGGCTTGCAGCACGTTGATCAGTCAGAGACCGGAGCAGCCCAGGGAAGGAGGGAGGGTACAGGAGTCGGGGACTCCCTGTACTAGGCCAGCACCCCCAGGGCCCGAGATAGCTCAGCTCCCCAGTAAGGTGAGTGTTGCCAGGGGCAGCCCTCAGGTTAGGGACCCTGCCACTTACATTAGTGGGAGCTGGGAAAGGAAGGTTACCGAGAGTTGGAGTCAGGGATCTGTAGGGAAGGAAGGGTGCAGGGAGCGAGTGCAGCTCCTGCCCCATATAGGTACCTACACCCCAGGTAGGCCCAACTCCCCACTAGTTTAGTGGGTAAGTGCTTAGGGAGGCCCGAGATAGGGACGCTGCCCTTAGCATAGAGTGCTGCCTTGTCAGAGTCACGGCTGTTAGTGCTGTGAGGTCTGACAGGCAGGCACCTTGTTGCGCAGCACCTTGGCTGCAGCCTCCAGTGAGCTACAGCTTGCTGCTGTAGGCGCTGGGACTAGTTAGAAAGTAGTGAGGCTGAAGGGACTTGGGTAGTTAGGGGAGTGGGACAGGTCATAACCCCTGCAGGCCCATAGGAGTTCCCCAAGCCACTACAGGTTGCTGTACTACAGGGACAGGCCCTAGGTTAGGGTTCCTGTCACGTTAGTACCACTTAGATAGATAGGGACACAGCGGCTGCTGCTGTTCCTGTGGAAGCGGTTGGACCCACGTAGGGGTCCACAGGGACGATTCCAGAGTGGGACCGCCCTAGCGGTCCGCACGTGCCGGAATTCGTTTGGAGGATCAGACGGATTCATCACACGTCTGACCCTTTGTGAAGATTGCTGACCCGAGCACCGGAGTGCTCGGCAGGTATTATACAATCATACGTGCACCACCGGGCCCTTAGATTAAATAGTGACTGCGCAGTCACCCACGTTCTCTCTGCAAGAGTGCGGGACATTGGGTGGGGTTCTTTGGACACTGGGTGGGATCACCGGGTGTTGGGGAAGCGTTCGGCGAGACGTCGCGGTTAGTGTCACCTCGTGAGAGGGACACATGTCATTATGAGTGTGATGAGTTGTTATGCATGTTAGTAAAGTCATTAGTTAATATACATGCTGTCTCTGTGATTATTGATTGTCCTGCGAGGAACCACTCCCCCTCTGGTGGGAACCATCGCAGGTGGAGGCGCTGCATCGAATGTAAGTGAATACCCATAGTATAATTGTCCCAGGTTCCCCGTAGCGGAAGCTCAGCCTTCCTGTGAGCCAACAGGTAACGCACCACACCTGAGTAACCTTGTATGTTCCTGCACCCACACAGTGTAATCTGCGATTGGGGGGGGGGGGGGGAAACCCGTTACATTGCACATTTAGTTGTTGTATTAAATGCCTCTTACTTAATTCAGTCATTTGTTTGTCTCAGCATTCGTTGTCCTATATGTGTCAGTGTTGTTGCATGTTTTTTAGTTACTGTATTACACTATGTTTGTTTTTATATTTTTTACATGATTGATCGTCTTCATAAGGAGAGCCCAAGTGGATACCACCTTCCATCTGGTTGTATAATATTTCTTTATATATTTAGTTCACCTTGGGGCTAAGCGCCATAGATATAACTTTTTTCTTTTCTGGTCACATTAATCATAACATAACCTGGGGAGGGGGTATGAAAAGGAAAAAAGAGGAGGGGAGGAAGAAGTTTAGTAAACTCGGTATCATTATAGGTAAGTAAAACCATTCCCTTATAGCTTTTCAATGCAGGTATATCTATCAGAATATATCAGATTCCATGGTGCTCATTCATATGTAGCCCTGGTAAGATTATGGGCTATATTTCTATCCTCCTCCTGTGCACTAATCCCTGTTAAGGGCAGGTTTGCCAGGAGTTATCATGGGTTTTCCCCACTTCAAGCACTTGCTCTGAAATGGTGAAGGTAGGTCACCTGACCCTGTGTCCAATCAAGAGACACAGGGGCGGCCTGCTGAAATCATAAAGAGCAGTGCACTTCCTATTTAGCGTGAGAAGGAGTTGTAGTTCTAGTTATTAGTGACGAAGAAGGTTAGAGCCTGATGAGCAGAGCTGATAGATAGGTGGGCCAAGTACCTCTCATCCTGCGTAGGGGTGAGGGAAGAGCTAGCCCCACTCTGGGTGCCCCTGAGGCCCAGAGTGGAGGCAGGGACATCCTAAGGGAGTACAGCTGGCTGTTTGTTCCTATGTGATACCTGTAAGTGTGCTGTGGAGAGAGACAAATAAAGAACTGCTGCTAATAGAAAGAGACTTGTGTGGAGACTAGAATCTCTCATCCCTGGGAGGGGATTCTGCAGTAGGGATTCCACCCCGTAACCCTGGGGCCTAGTACAGATGGAGGCGCTACACCATTAGAAGGAGAACGAAGGCATCCACCCTAGAAACCTATCCCGTTGTCCCCCATGTCATCGTGGGAGACTCAGGCCCTCCTGTTGCCAGCAGGTACGCACCACATTCAGACACGTAGCCAGACCAAGAAACACCCTAGGGTACCCGATGTGAGATTGGATGGGGGTACATGGGCTACACATATATTCTCAAATTTGTTGTGAGACTCCTGTATAATGTGCATTATTTTTCCATCTGGTATACTTTCCAAACCTTAGTTAACCAAACCTCAAAAGACAGAACCCTGGCCTGCCTCCTAATCGTAGGTATAGCACCCCTTTCAGCGGTTAGTAGGTGCACCACCAGAGATTTCTTTAATTTAAACTTTGTGATTTCATCTCTATTTAAGATGAATAAGGTCGTACAGGATTTTTATCTCTGTGATCAATTGGATTGAGCCCAACACCTTCCAAAAGGATTTAATCAAAGGACAATCCCGCTATATGTAAAGCATAGAGCCTTTGCCCCACATCCTCTCCAATAGAGGTCAGAAGATCCAGGCAAGAAGCTGTTTAGTCTTACTGGAGTATAGTACTATTTATATAATACAGTATCTTATATGATGTCTCCAAAATTCTGACTCATATAGAAGAAGAGTTTGGAAAAAGATGCGGCGCCACTGCAAGCGGCAAGGATCCAGGCGACTTCCGGTTTGTAGACAAAAACTTTATTCACCTTCACACACACAAAAAACCAGGCTACACCTCGATCTCCCCCTCAACGCGTTTCACGCTATGGAACAGCGCTTCGTCTTGGAGTGGGGAGAAGAGGTCTGTACCTGAACATTTAAAATAAAAAGGCCAGCGAAAACGGACTAATTGAATGTTTAATCCATTGTCACATACATGCATCAAAACAGCTGAGAGGATACTCTGTAAAGGTAATAGCCCATTTGAATATAACTGGTTGATCACACTTATTATTTTAAATGTATATAGAAATATCCAAATTACCCAAGTTGTAATAAAATGCAGTATTTAGACAGGGATATGATAAAACCGTTACAACAATCCCCTATGGTACTGGCAGCATTGACATATAATGTTTGTACATATCTTGTACAGAAAAGGACCCTTATATCTCAGCAACTGCATATGGCATATGGTAAAGATCCAATGCGCTTCTCGCTGGTGCAAAATTTTAACCCTATCACCTCCACGTGGGGGTAGGGGAATATGCTCAAGCGCTATACATTGTACGGATCCCACTGAACCCAATGGACAAGTGTTGAAATGTTTTGATACTGGGTGCAGCATGTCTCTGTCACGTATCAGTCTCAGGTGCTCTAAGATACGAATCTTGAGAACTCTGCTAGTGAGACAGACATATTGTTTGCTGCACTGACATATCAATAGATAAACAACAAATTCAGTTTCACAAGAAAGGAATGATTTTATCTTAAACTTGCGTGTCCCATCATGATTGGAGAAATGTGTGGATTTGGTCATATAGGGACAGATCTTGCAACGTCCACATTTGTAAGACCCTAACAATTTGGGAAAGAATGATGACATATTTCTATATGCCTTTTTGGGGCGTAACATACTTGGTGAAAGGGAGTTACCCAAAGTTGCCGCCTTACGAAATACAACGCGGGGGCCAGAGCTAACCATATTGTGAATCATGGGGTCCAAAGATAATGTGCCCCAATGTTTCTTAATTATGGATTTAATTGCACCAGCTTGCTCACTGTATCCAGTAATAAAGTAGGGTGCATCGGCACTGCCTGCAGAGCTAGTTTGTCTGGATTGACTCCTATCCGTGGCAATCCGGGAATCTCTATCTGTGTTTAGGGCCGATTCAAAGGCCTGAACTAAATCTTCTTGGGCATAACCCCTTGACAGAAATCGTCCCCTCATTTCATCCGCCCTGTGAACAAAGTCCTCCCTCGAGGAACAGTTCCTGCGTAAACGCATGAACTGGCTTCTTGGGATACCCCTGATCAGGGGGCGGGAATGGCAGCTCTTCGCATGTAACAATGACTTTCTGGTATTATCTTTCCTATAGATATCAGATTGAATTTTTTTATCGTTATCCACATACAGATTAAGATCCAAAAATGTATGTGGTGCATATGATAATTATGCGTAAATCTGAGATTAAATTGAGTGTCTGCCAGATAATCAAAGAACCTGAGGAGCTCATCCTCCCCACCACTCCAAACCATCAAGAGGTCATCAATATAGCGTTTGTAAAACGCTATATTGTGCCTAAAAGTGTTAGAATCTCCAAACATGTGGGACATCTCCCACCAACCCATGAAAAGGTTGGCGTAGGATGGGGCAAAGGAGGTCCCCATCGCGGTCCCATGTGTTTGGTGATAAAACTGCTGGACAAAAAGAAAATAATTATGTGTAAGTGAAAAACGGATACTATCCAGTAAATATAGAAGAAGATACTGTTATTTCCCATATCTTATCCGAATCTTCTATTGGAATTTCTTAATTTAATAATTTTCTCAGGCAGGTTAAATTCAGGTTTATCCACAAGATTCATGTCTACAAGAAGTTTGTATATCGAAGACAGATTATGGCCTGTACAACAAAGACATAGAAATATAGTTTCAAACATACAATATTAGTTTGTCTCACAATTAGCGATTTCTTGTTCTGTGTATTAATGAATGATTTATCTGGTTATAATGCTACATCTCCACATCTGACCATTTATGTTTCTCTTTGAAATGGGCTCATGGGCTTACAACAGACCATTTTATTCAAAAGATATATATATATATATATATATATATATACAGTGCTTGACAAATCACCCAAAAATCTACTCGCCGCACCAAAAAATCTACTCGCCACCTAGTCCCGCCCCCAACCCCGCCCCCAACCCCGCCCCCGCTTAAAAAAAATACATAAATAAAATAAATTGAATAAATTCCTAGTAAGAACATTAGTTTTTGACATAAGTTTATTTACTATATTACATTATACTACAATTAGTCTTTGTTACGTGTGTGTGTGTGTGTGTGTGTGTGTGTGTGTGTGTGTGTGTGTGTGTGTGTGTGTGTGTGTGTGTGTGTGTGTGTGTGTGTGTGTGTGTGTGTGTGTGTGTGTGTAAATGTCGGATCTAGAAAAAAAAGCCAGATGTGAATGACTAGTTTCCTGCACCCCTTAACCAGTGTCTGGATGCCCCCGCTTCACAATATTTAAAGCAGCAATCCCGCATGGGATCTTACCTGATCCGCAGTTCTTCAATGTCCAGGTATCCTCATTCCCGCAATGTTATACCTGTCTTCTGGGTTAGGGGGGATTCCGTGTGAAGCTTGAGTCAGATCTGGAAGAAAGCAGTATAGGTTATTTCGGTGTAGTATAGGGCAGTTAATATATACAGGGTAAATAAGATATCCAGATCGAGAGTGTGAGGCAGAGAGTGAGAGAGAGACAGAGAGGGGAGAGAGAGA
Organism: Ascaphus truei; assembly: GCF_040206685.1. Lineage (NCBI taxonomy): Eukaryota > Metazoa > Chordata > Amphibia > Anura > Ascaphidae > Ascaphus > Ascaphus truei. The sequence goes on from NC_134486.1 coordinate 343,482,008, forward strand.
CAGAGAGGGGAGAGAGAGACAGAGAGGGGAGAGAGAGACAGAGAGGGGAGAGGGAGACAGAGAGGGGAGAGAGAGACAGAGAGGGGAGAGAGAGACAGAGAGGGGAGAGAGACAGAGAGGGGAGAGAGGGAAGAGCGAAGAGACAGAGAGGGAAGAGCGAAGACACAGAGAGGGAAGAGCGAAGACACAGAGAGGGGAGAGCGAAGAGACAGAGAGGGAAGAGCGAAGAGACAGAGAGGGGAGAGCAAAGAGACAGAGAAGGGAGAGCAAAGAGACAGAGAAGGGAGAGCAAAGAGACAGAGAAGGGAGAGTGAAGAGACAGAGAAGGGAGAGAGAGCGAGAGAGAGAGAGACAGAGAGGGGAGAGACAGAGAGACAGAGAGGGGAGAGACAGAGAGGGGAGAGACAGAGAGGCGAGAGATGAGAGACAGAGAGGCGAGAGACAGAGAGGCGAGAGACAGAGAGGCGAGAGACAGAGAGGTGAGAGACAGAGAGGCGAGAGACAGAGAGGCGAGAGACAGAGAGACAGAGAGGGGAGAGACAGAGAGGGGGGAGACAGAGAGACAGAGAGGGGAGAGACAGAGAGACAGAGAGGGGAGAGACAGAGAGACAGAGAGGGGAGAGACAGAGAGACAGAGAAGGGAGAGACAGAGAGGGGAGAGACAGAGAGGGGAGAGACAGAGAGGCGAGAGACAGAGAGGCGAGAGACAGAGAGGCGAGAGACAGAGAGGCGAGAGACAGAGAGGCGAGAGACAGAGAGGCGAGAGACAGAGAGGCGAGAGACAGAGAGGCGAGAGACAGAGAGGGGAGAGACAGAGAGGGGAGAGACCGAGAGGGGAGAGACCGAGAGGGGAGAGACCGAGAGGCGAGAGACCGAGAGGCGAGAGACCGAGAGGCGAGAGACCGAGAGACAGAGAGGGGAGAGACAGAGAGACAGAGAGGGGAGAGACAGAGAGACACAGAGGGTTGAGACAGAGAGGGGATAGACAGAGAGGGGAGAGACAGAGAGGGGAGAGACAGAGAGGGGAGAGACAGAGAGGGGAGAGACAGAGAGACAGAGAGGGGAGAGACAGAGAGACAGAGAGGGGAGAGACAGAGAGGGGAGAGACAGAGAGGGGAGAGACAGAGAGACAGAGGGGAGAGACAGAAAGGGGAGAGACAGAGAGACAGAGAGGGGAGAGACAGAGAGACAGAGAGGGGAGAGGGGGAGAGAGAGAGGGGGTGGAGAGACAGAGAGGTGGGGAGAGACAGAGAGGTGGGGGGAGAGACAGAGAGGTGGGGGGAGAGACAGAGAGGTGGGGGGAGAGACAGAGAGGTGGGGGGAGAGATAGAGAGGTGGGGGGAGAGACAGAGAGGGGGGGTGAGATAGAGAGGGGGGAGAGACAGAGAGGGGGGAGAGACAGAGAGGGAGGAAAACTGACTGACGGGGGGGGGGAAACTGACTGACGGGGGGTAACTGACTGGCGGGGTAACTGATTGGGGGGGGTAACTAACTGGGGGGGGGTAACTGACTGACTGGGGGGTGGGATGACTGGGGGGGGGGTGACTGACTGGGTGGGGGGGGGGGTGACTGACTGGGTGGGGGGGGGTGACTGACTGGGTGGGGGGGGTGACTGACTGGGTGGGGGGGGTGACTGACTGGGTGGGGGGGGTGACTGACTGGGTGGGGGGGGTGACTGACTGGGTGGGGGTGACTGACTGGGGGGTTACCTCTGTGTCCTGCACACACACACACACACACACACACACACACACACACACACACAATCTCTCTCTCCCATACACACACACACACACACACACACACACACACACACAATCTCTCCCATACACACACACACTCAATCTCTCATACCCGTACACACACACACACACACACACACACACACACACACACACACACACACACACACACACACACACGGGAAGGGACATGCGCCGGAGGGGAGAGGGGGGGGGTAGAGCGAGAAACACCCCGCTACTTCCTCCCGCCCCGCGCTAGCAGCGGGAGCACCAAGGGGAGAGAAACACCGGCAACTGCAATATCTTCAGACCCGCGCGGGCAGCGGGAACACCGGAGGGGAGGGGGGGGGGGAGAAACAGCCCGCTACCTCAGTATGTGACCCGCGCGAGCAGGGGGAACACCGGAGGGGAGGGGGGGGGGAGAAACAGCCCGCTACCTCAGTATGTGACCCGCGCGAGCAGCGGGAACACCGGAGGGGAGGGGAGGGGGGAGAGAAACAGCCCGCTACCTCAGTATGTGACCCGCGCGGGCAGCGGGAACACCGGAGGGGAGGGGGGGGAGAAACACCCCGCTACCTCAGTATGTGACCCGCGCGAGCAGCGGGAACACCGGAGGGGAGGGGGGGGAGAAACACCCCGCTACCTCAGTATGTGACCCGCGCGAGCAGGGGGAACACCGGAGGGGAGGGGGGGGGGGAGAAACAGCCCGCTACCTCAGTATGTGACCCACGCGAGCAGCGGGAACACCGGAGGGGAGGGGGGGGAGAAACAGCCCGCTACCTCAGTATGTGACCCACGCGAGCAGCGGGAACACCGGAGGGGAGGGGGGGGGGGAGAAACAGCCCGCTACCTCAGTATGTGACCCACGCGAGCAGCGGGAACACCGGAGGGGAGGGGGGGGGGAGAAACAGCCCGCTACCTCAGTATGTGACCCGCGCGGGCAGCGGGAACACCAGAGGGGAGGGGGGGGGAGAAACAGCCCGCTATCTCAATATGTGACCCGCGCGGGCAGCGGGAACACCGGAGGGGAGGGGGGGGGAGAAACAGCCCGCTACCTCAGTATGTGACCCGTGCGGGCAGCGGGAACACCGGAGGGGAGGGGGGGGAGAAACAGCCCGCTACTTCAGTATGTGACCCGCGTGGGCAGCGGGAACACTGGAAGGAGGGGGGGGGGAGAGAAACACCCCGGCTACTACAGTATGTGACCCGCGCGGGCACCGGACGGTGGGGGAGGGAAACACCCCGGCTTTTGCAGTATGTTCCGACCCGCGCGGGCAGCGGGAACACCGGAGGGGGGGATGTATCAGTGTATACTGTATATAAATATTTAATGTGTATTATATTCCCCCCACCTGAAGCATCTGTCCAAACTCCTCCATGACCGGATCCTTAAATTGTAAATTATAGGAGCTGACACAATTATACAGGAGGATATGAGGAGGAGGAGGAAGGGGAGGAGCAGCAGACGTGCATGCACGCACTCACTGCCCCCCCCCCATTACTTACCCGTGCACAAAGGGCGGTTTGAAGTCCTGGCAACTCCATCCCGCGTCACAGCCAATCAGCTACGATTATTATTTTTTTCAATTTTTTTTTTTTTTCTCGAGCAGGGGATTTTTTTTTTGCAGAGCAGGGGAAAGGTTACTGGCCAAGAGCCAATATCCGATCGAGGCTGGCGACCGGGTTTGTCGAGCACTGTATATATATATATATATATAAACAGAAAAAGAAAGCAGCGCCTCTGATTAAGGTGAACCAATAAATAAGTAAATATACTTGCTAAAAATAAAGTATTATATCTACACAGTGTTGACTAATAATAGTGAATCCCTTAATTATTCAATTCTAGCACAAATATATAAAACCTGTAAACCATATAAAGAAATTATACATATAATTATATAACAACATATATAGAAAAAAGCAAAAAAAGTGATAAACCAGTCCTCAGATTAGTTCCAATAAAATTGTGGGTGCTGGTGTAGAGGGTCTCCGGCTGCTCTCAATATGGACAAACCACGTCCACAGGGAATCTAGAAGGAAAAAAAGAGGAGAGCGCACGCCCATAGCGTAAAATAGTATATTTAATGAGGGGAAGGGGAGGAGGGGGTAAAAAATGCACTTACAAAAGTACAATAAAATCAAGCATTGTGTGATTATAATCACCACCATCCGGTTAATACTGCATCATCTTGGGGCAATCCCAGTCTCCAAATGTAAAGGATCGACGTCCCAGCAGGAATCCAGGGCTGGTAATGCTGTATAAGAGTCCAAGAAAGTGGCTCCGTATTGTTTAAGCCTCTGTAGCACTCGCGCATGGATCAGTCTGCTCCAGCGCTCGGTAATGACGGTAATGACGTAAGTGTCAATGCGTCCGACATGATGACGCTCCCTGACGCGTTTCGTCACTCACGGGTAACTTTTACAAAGGGAAGTGTGGAGAAGGGGAAGGTCCGGTATTTAAATGCACAACCTAATGGTGTTAATTGGTTGGAACGCCCCCACTCAGCTGAAAAGGTGCTTCGTGCTATTACAAATATACCACCAATGATTATATATATAAAAAAAATTATATATGATATACATAATAAAAACTATAAGAATTGGAGTAGATGGAGTATAGGAGATAAAACCGCAGATTGTAAATACTATACCTAGGGGGAACATACACATCCCATAAGCTAAACAAACTAGCATTAAACACAAATAAAAATAAAATTCTAAAGACCTATTGAACACCCATTTAGGTATACAGAGCTATATGGGTCAATAATTAACCCTTGATAGCAGACATGTACGGTGGCGCAGTTCCCATAAAAGGCTTGTACATATATAGACAATTGCAAATACATCAATACTAAAAACATAAAACAATATATGAAAAATTATATAAATTAAATAATTATATACACACATATACAATAAACTTTAGACAGTCAAAAACCAGATAGTTAACCCTTTCGAATGGATAAAAAAATCGATAAAGGATCCATAATAACCTATCTCATGTGGATACTTAGGTATATTGATAGAGAACATTAATGTTAGGAGTCTATATGCCACGAACAAAGCAAGAAGTCCGGAAGGACTAGATAAGTATTGAAGTAGTGGTGTAACCTATAATGATGTAAATAAGTGCAGTGTATTAAGTGATACTATTAATAAGTGTATATGAATCACTGTAAAAGAAAAAATAAATATATAAATAAAAATTCTAAAATATTTTAAATAATGAAATAATTATCTATACTAACAATACCACTAAATAACCATGAATACTTATAATGTAATCATCATTTATGATGGTGTTGACTCTAAGAATTGAATATTATATAAGTGACTAAAAGGTGTGCTATATAGTGTGAATTCAAGGTGTAAAATTAATTTGTCTATATACATAAGGTGCAACCCAATGAACCCATATTAATATATAAAAATCGTAATAGATTTGAAAAATTATTTATAAAATTTGAAAAATTAATTATAAATGTGACCCAAACTCTGGAAAGGGGAGGGACGGGGGGGGGGGGAAGATACCCTGAGGAGAGATGCAGACAAAGGATGGCACAGAAAAGCAGAGGAAGTCTAACAGGAAGAGACGTCCAAGGAACCATTAAACAAATGTACTAACATCCAGGCATTCGTTAAGTCCCCCCGGGCTTAAAGTGCCCAATTGGTGGATCCAGAAAGTTGCCCGCCTGCAAAGGGTCTTGAACCGATCGCCACCAAGAGCACACGGTGAAATGGTCTCAATTCCCATTATTTTCATAGTCTTAGGATCTTGCTGATGGAATAATTTGAAGTGTCGAGAAACACTATGGTTGTTAAGACCCTTAATTACATTTCTCCTGTGTTCCAGGAAACGCATTCCCAGAGTCCTAGTGGTGCGTCCAACATATTTTAAACTGCACCCACACTGAATTAAGTACACGACATAAGTGCTGAGACAATTGATAGAACTACTAATGGTATGCGTAGTACCTCTACTAGAAGAACAGACGTGAGTCTGATTCAGGAGGTGCCTACAAGTAATGCATCGACTACGGCCACATGGGTGATTACCCAGTAGATCCTTGTTTTTCTTGGCATTAGTAAAAGTGGAGGAGGACCTGAGTCTAGTGGGAGCTAACATACTCTTAATACTTCTAGCCTTCCTGTATACCACAGTAGCTCTATCAGGCAGAACGGGTCCTAAATGGGGGTCACACTTGAGGATAGACCAATGATCATTAAGGATTTTATTGATAGATTTAAATGACTGGTTATAGGTAGTTATGAACCTCACTGTAGACACCTCCATCTCTGTAGTTACTGCTGGGGTGTCATAACTTAAGCGGATCCCCTTATTTTGTTTGTTTTTAGACTTATTTAATAAGGCTGATCTGTCAAAGGAGCTCACCTTGTCGAGAGAGTCGGAAATCAGAACCGGATCATATCCTTTGGAAAGAAACTTATTTCCAAGTGATACAGACTGGCTCTTGAAATCAACATCCCTTGTGCAGTTCCTACGTAATCTGTGGAACTGCCCCAAGGGAATATTGTCGAGCCATTGCTTGTGATGATTGCGGGACGCATGAACATAGCTATTCACAGACACAGACTTGAAGTGTGTGGTGGTGATAATGTTCAGGTCTGTGTCTGTGCTAAGGGCCAGATCCAGAAAGACAGTGGACATATTGCTAATATCGAATGTGAATTTTAGTCCAAACAGATTGTCGTTGAAGGAACTCAAAATACCGGATAGGACAGACTCTTCCCCATCCCAAATCATAATGATATCATTGATGAAGCGGCCATAGTACACGAGACCCGCCCCAAGCAAGGTGTTCTGCCACACATAGGACTCCTCCCAGTGCCCCATAAAGAGGTTGGCATAGCTTGGAGCGAATCTCGTCCCATGGCCGTTCCACAGATTTGCAAGTGAAAATTATCTTCAAATAAGAAATAATTATGTGTGAGGATAAAGTGAATGCTTTGTAAAATAAAGTGCTTGTGCTTTTCCGGAAATAGTAAATCCCTGTCCAACCAATATTTGATTGCTTCTAACCCCCTGGTATGTTGAATGCAGGTATAAAGTGATGTGACATCACATGTCGCCCATAGATAGGTGGATTTCCACCTAATGTCAGAAATGGAGTCGATGACATGGAGCGTATCCCTAACATGGGACCTGAGCGTAGCTACATAGGGATGGAGAAAATAATCAACATATTGGGATAGGCTCGATGTCATCGACTCCACGCCCGAAACTACGGGTCTGCCGGGGGGATTGGACAGGGATTTGTGCACTTTGGGTAAGTGATAAAAAATGGGAGTGCGTGGATGTGAAGAAAATAAAAATTTAAATTCAGACTTGGAAATTATCCCATCACCCAGTGCAGTGGTAAGGAGTTCCTTCAACAACAACTGATAAGTGTCCACTGGATCGGACTCTAACAAGGTGTAGGAAGCCAAGTCACCCAGGAGTCTGCGTGCCTCTAAAAGATACGGTGATAAGTCCTGGATGACTATGCCTCCCCTCTTGTCGGCCTGTCTAATAACTATATCATGATTGGCCTTTAGCTTGCTCAATGCGTCCAGTTTACCTCTCGATAAATTATGATTGAGTTTTGTTGGTTTCGCACACAATGACTCAAAGTCACGTAAAACCAGATTGTAGAACGTGTCCACAAATCCCCCCTTGGATTGGTAAGGGAAGAAGACTGACCTAGGTTTGAAAGGTGAATGTATAATATTACAATCCTCATCAAAGTCTACCTCCACAGACCTGGTAGGATGAATGGACAGTTCAAAATTGTCAATAAATGCTGGTGATCCCGATAGTGTAACTACTCTTCTTCTGTTTTCCTTCTTCCTCTGGACGACTCTGCCTGCCCTAACTCCTCTGCTCCTCTTTTTCCCTGACCCGAAGGCCTGTTTGGGGCCTCTCGGTCCCAAAGGGGATAATGTTTGTCTGGATCTCTCCCTTTCATCCTCCCCTCCTGCCTCGGAGTCCTGTCCAAAAAATGGGCTGACCTGTGAGTGGTGGTGGGTTATTTGGACCTTGCCCCTCTACCAATATCAGCTGACGCCCCTTCCGCATCCTGCACACCAGGGCCACCAGACCTCCCTCCACCGTCCTCAAGAAGAGGCTCGACCTCAAGGACCGTATATCCTCCACTAGTGTGGAATTGTGGGGGGCCACTGGAGGAACCCTGGGCCCCCTGCTGCACAGCATGACTAGAGGGGGCATGGCTAGATGTATCCCTAAATTGGTAGGAACCACCTCTTCCAGACCTGGAGCCTGACCTATACCTCCCTCCCTTCCTATAATTGTGATTCTGAGTCCGTTTCCAGACCCTCACCTTGTTCGTGGCATAATCCTCCTTATCACGATTAAGTTTGATATCTTTCCTATCAATAATATCCTGTAATTAAGGGTCTTAACAACCATAGTGTAGCTAAATGTAGCTAAAATCTGTCGTTTTTTCCTCCATAATATTGCAAAGATGCCCTTTCCTCTGTCAGGCTACTACTAAAACTTTAACGCAGGCCCTCATTCTCTCCCGTCTCAGCTATTATAACCTTCTACGATCCGGCCTTCCTGCCTCTCAGGAACCTGGATGCATGGGCGTCCGCAGGGGGGGGTAAGGGGGGGCGCTTGCCCCCCCTGGATCCAGGGCTGCAAACAGGGGGGGGCACAGGGGGGACAAAGGGTACTGCTTCCCGGGCCCCGTGGGTCAGGCCGGGCCCCCTGCGCGGCCAAGCAACAGTTAATTAAATAAATAATAAAAAAAAAAGTTTAAAAAAATGGCGCCGATTCCCCGCGGTCCCGGCGCGCATGCGCAGGGCAAGCAGGGCCCGCTTCCCCCCGCTCCCAAAGTGGGACGGAGGGGGAAGTACAAGCCAAGCTCTTCTGCGGCCCGCTCCCCCTCCCGCTCCCAACGTGGGATGGAGGGGGAAGTACCAGCTCCGCTGCGGCCTGCTTCCCCCCCTTGGCCAGCTTCCTGCGCACCCACCTCCCACGTGCCCCCCGGCCCACCTCCCGTGGCCTTGCCCCCCCCCCCCCCCCGAGCCCACCTCCCGTGCCCCCCCCGAACCCTCCTCCCGCGCCCCCGTCCCGAAACCCAGCTCCCGTCCCTGGCAGCAGCAGCTGCGGGGATATCGGGGGCAGAAGGGGATATCGGGACAGGAGGGGGAAGCGTCCGGCGACAAGCTGCACCCACCCGGTCAAGGTAAGTCACCCCACCCAGTCACTGTCACCCACTGTCACTGTCACCCACTGTCACCATAACCCACTGTCACTGTCATCCACTGTCACCGTTACCCACTGTCACCATTACCCACTGTCATCATTACCCACTGTCAATGTCACCCACCCACTCACTGACTGTCACTCACCAAGTCACTGTCACCCACCCAGTCACTGTCAAGTCACTGTCCCACCCAGTCACTGTCACCGTCTCCCACCCACCCACTGTCTCCCACTCACCCAGTCACTGTCTCCCACCCACCCAGTCACTGCCACCCACCCAGTCACTGTCTCCCACCCACCCAGTCACTGTCTCCCACCCACCCAGTCACTGTCTCCCACCCACCCAGTCACTGTCTCCCACCCACCCAGTCACTGTCTCCCACCCACCCACTGTCTCCCAAACTGTCTCCCACGCACCCAGTTCACTGTCTCCCACCCAGTCACTGTCTCCCACCCACCCAGTCACTGTCTCCCACCCAGTCACTGTCACCCACCCACCCACCCACCCAGTCACTGTCACCCAGTCACTCTCTCCCACCGTCATTCACCCACCCACATTCAACATTCACCCACCCACCCACTGTCATTCACCCACTGTCATTCACCCATCCACCCACTCACTCACTGTCATTCACCCACCCACCCACCATCATTCATCCACCCACCCACCATCATTCATCCACCTACCGTCATCCCACCCACCCACCGTCATTCAACCGTCATTCACCCACGCCGTTATGGCGCCGTACAGTACGTTAACGGTGCTATAAACGCCAAAAACACTCTGGGTGGACCGGGACGGAGGTGGGTGGACCGGGACGGAGGTGGGTGGGTGCCCCTGGCGCCGCGGCAGGCAGCTAGTGGTAGGCTAGCCTATGCTGCTACACAGGAGGAAGCGCAGCGCACTGTCATTGGTAGCACTCGGGAGTGATGCGGCTCTCATTGGTAACACTACCTACCAATGAAAGCCATCTCACTCCCAAGTCGGGACCAATCTGTGCCGCAGCCGGGACCACCATTGCGCTGTGGTTATAAATTATGCCCCCCCCCTGAAAAAAATTCTGCGGACGCCCATGCCTGGATGTACTGTATGTCGGATCGGCCTAATTGGACGGTTCTGTGCATTAATGACGCCTAACAGGATACTTCTCTCCCATCCTCTAATACTAGTATTAAGATAAGTACCTCCTCCTCTCATCTATGTCTGTGTTGACATGTTTTTTTTTAACTGTTCAATAAACACGTTTTGTTTTATAAAAATACCTGGCGCCCTTTCTACTCCTACTTTCATACATGGCCAGCCTGCACCAACCCGGCACCATCTTCATGGCTTGAGAGACTATCTCAGTATTGGTCGGCTTCTCACCCTCCAACCCCATTGGCGTGCATGCCAACCTTTGAATAACGTTGTGGAGAGGGGGACGGGGGGAGCATACCAAAACCAAGCCTTTGTGAGGCGCTGCAGCCCTTATGAGGGGGACGCCCCATTTTGGGGTCCTCAGCCTCTTTTTGTGTGGTGTAAGCACACTAGAGAATTAATATAATAGCGGTTGGTAAAGTCTTCCGGGCCTGGACTGAAGGAAAGACTTTTTATTATCTCTTCTATTTCTTGTCTCTCTACAGTCTTATCTAAAATACTAGATTTGGTGGTAGGAATTTTCTTAAGCTTCACTTTTTGAAGATATTGATCCATTTTTTTCTCTGAGCTCATATTCTATTTTCAGATTATAAAGTGTAGAATATAAATTCCTCCCTAACTTGCTTCGGTCGTACATCAGTTAGCCTGGTCTGTTTTAAATGCTGTTAATTTGGAAGAGATTTAGCTTTTGTTCAATCTTCTTGCTAGCATTTTATCAGCTTTATTTCCTTTGTCATCAAATTTCTGGTCTGTCCATAGAAAAGCTTTTCCTGTTTTATGATTTACAGTAAGAGTGCTTTCAGCTGACCTCTAAGGTTTAAGAGCTGTACACGTTGTCTAATCATTTTTGGGGCTTAATTTCTAGGGATCTGATTTAATCTAATAGTTTATTGATTTTTAGTTTGCCTTATATATTTTTTTTCTGGGAGGCTAATTTAATCATTTTACCTCTAACTACACATGTATGTGCTTCCCAGTTTCTCTGACAAGATGGATCCTTAGGGTCATTAGGCTGAAAATAGTTGATGAGCGCTTTTCTAATGCTGTCTTTCAGTCTGGCATCATTAATAGTGAGTCGTTTAACCTCCACGTTCAAGAGGTTTTGGTATAGTCTTTTGCAATTACTGTCAGCTGTATAGGAACATGGTCATCCCATGCTATTGATCCTATATTGAAGCTCTATATTCTCTCTAGATTACACTGCTCTACAAAGAAACAGTCAATTCTCGTATAACCTCCATGTGGATGCGACTAAAAAGTGTAATCTCATTTCCAGGCCTTCTAGCACACTGTGCAGCTTGTGATGCATCCAGAGCTATTTTCTGGGGAACACCAAACCAATCATATCTGTGTAAAACAGCAATGTTTCGTGTAACTTTGGGGGTTATATTTGGGTATTCATTATGTTCAATAATTACAATAAAAATGGAAAAAGAAAAAAAAAAACAAGGGCGAAACGCATTAGGAAAATCCAACTGAATACTAAACAAGCCAGCTACTGTATGTGGCTATCCAGCCCGAAATAGAGCTCAGGAAGCTGAGTGGACATTAAATACAGGCCTGTTGGGGGAAAGGTGGTGAGTATAAGGATGAGGTCCTGCGATCCGGCCCTCTTGCAAGGAATATAACCATAAATCGTGTGATATGCGGGAATTAAGCAATAAAATTGCTTCGAAAAACTTGCTAGGTACCACGAAACAACTTAAATAAAAAAATTAAAAAATCCTGTGTTTTACTCTTACAGTATGTATATAAGTGACTAATATGCAGTTATATTGTCATAACCCCTGCATGGTAATGCAAATGTATTTTGTCTATAGTTTTTTTTTTTTAAAGAACTGCATAGAAGTGGACGAAAATAGCATACCAAACTTATATCTATTAACTATTGTAGCCAGGTCCCCTCTGGCTCCCCAGACTGGCGTTTTCACTCCCCTCTCCCTCTGCTCAGTAGCGGGGACCCCGTGGCATGTCGGGGCGCTGCGGGGGTGATCGCATCGCCGGCGGCATCTTAGGTAGGGCGCCGCCATGTTTGCAAGGCTTGCGCATGTGCAGAACAGCCGCAGCGGCCAGTGCAAGTCTTGCGCATGCGCAAACACGGCGCGCGATAGTCCAGGGACTTCCCAAAGTTGTGCATGCGCAGATGAGTAGCGGCGGTCATTACAGGATTGCGCATGCGCAGTATAGATCGCGCACGCGGCAGCAATGTTAAAGAGCTCCACAGGGGACTACAAGAACAAGCAGCCCCTGGGGCTGCGACCCGTGTGATGCCACAGCAGCCAATAGGGATTAGAGCTTCCCCTGAGGAGAAAGATATATTTTGGCGCGCTGAGGGCTTGCTAGTCAGTTGGAGCTGGGACCCAGATAGGGGAGGGTGTGTATGTGCAGGGAGGCAAGTAGCCCCTGCACTAGGCCAGAGATCCCCCTTTAGGCCCCAGTTAGGCCCCAACTCACCCTCCGCTTGTGGCTGCAACAGGGACGAACCCTAGGATAGGGACAGGGTCCTGTAGAGCCAACATAAGTGAGGGTTATAGCCAGGAAGCGTATATCTTGGTATTGATGCTAAAGACTGGATCACACTCTGCTGGCTAACAGAGATAAGAGACATTCGCAAGGTGGATCACTCCAAGCGGGAGCCATCCATCGCAGAGGCGGATCACAACGTGGGATCATCCTGTTGGAGCAAGGGATCCCAAGTACAGTTTCTCGGCGTGCCCGGGTGTGGCCACACCTGGCAGGTACCTTCATCATACACCAAGTGCACCAACCTCATCTCAACTTAGTGGGCAGCGCTGTCTCACACTTGGGTGGGTGGGGGACTCTTGGGACTCAGGTATATGGTGTGGGGTGATGGTCCTGTGAGGCCTAGTGTTACAGGGTGACACTACTAATGTTATTGTTGTGTTATATTGTTCTATCTGCATACAGTAAACTGTTTATATACAGTATACTCTGGTGTATGTGGTTACTGTATGTGGGTCATGTGTCAGGGGTTATTCTACTCTCTAGAATCCCTGCACAGGTGGAGGTGCTGTGAGTACATTCCAGGATACACCCCAGGCTCTCACTGGCGGAGGTTCAGGCCTCCTGTGAGCCTAACAGGTATTGCACCACACCTGGTAATGCATGTAGATTTCCCCACAGGGTCCCTATCTGCGATTGGGGGTGGGGGGGGGGGAGGAGGGAGTGTGTTACACTATGATAGCTGAAACCAAGGGGAGGAATCTAATATCATCTTAAAGGTTTTGCGGTATTAACCCACGTTTGAACAAAGAAGATCAGCAGACACAGGATCATCGATATGGTGCTCAGTGGTTGCTATTACATTCATTCAGATCCTTCGTGTCATTTTTGTATAACAGGGGCATGATTGCATTTATAAATCTGATAGTTGTCTGTGTAACTATAACGTATTCTTATAGTGGAACAAGCTAAAGATATTATGTTTGTGTCCCACAAGTACTGTATATCAGCAGACGTAGGAATAAGACTTAGTGGTTCCTATTACATACATACTGTACAGACCGTTTGCACCATTTTTGTACAATAGGGGCATGGTTGTATTTATAAATCTGATATGTGTCTTTATAACTATAACCTGTTCCTATAGTGGAACAAGCTGAAAATGTTATGTCTGTTTCCTGTAATCCTCACTACTCACATTTAAATCAGCAAAGTCTATATAGTCCAAAGAAAAATGTCAGGGAACAGACTCTCACTGTTTTTCTAGCAGGATAAATGGTCCCTTACGTGGAGCTTTTTTTATATCTATGATTAGCTGCAGCAGTTCCATTCCTGCTTTTTTTTTTAGATATCTGTACCCAGTATTGTCGTCTGGGCAGGGCGGTGGTACACCTGATGATTCCGCATCTGTGTGGCCTGGATTGAGGTGCTGGTAAATCCAACTTTATCAGGAACTGAGTCGGGTCTTCATTTACCTTAAGCACTCCTGTTGTACTCTGGTGTGTAGCTCTGAGATGGCACAGGAATCCCCATTTATACCCAACTCCAAGAATTCTCTCCCTCCCCTTCTCTCACTCCCGCTGCCCTTCTCTCACTCCCCTTACCCCTCTCTCACCCGCTGCCCTTTTCTCACTCCCCCGCCCTCTTTTATACCACCACCTCTCCCCCTCCCTCTCGTACACCCCCACATCCGTGGCCTGCGCTCTCCCCTTATACGAATGTCCAGAAGGCCTTCAGCTCAGTATGGAGACAAGCACATACCTCCCTGCAAAGAAAAGGCCAATTAGCAGTCTTACGCCGAGAAACTGACCAATCAGTGGCCTCACAGAGAGGGCCACATCAGAGGCAGAGAAAAAAACAAAAACACTGCCAAAATAAAAAATAACCAACTGCAATCTCCTTGGGTCCCCTGTTGTTCTCAAAGTAGTAGTTCCAGATCCTTATCGGATCGGCCCCATTGAAAGGGCCTACAGAAAGTAACATTCTAATTCAACATGCATTCACGATGTGGGCAGTACACAGAGTGATGGGATACTGATCTCCGAGGACACAGTGGATTCCCACCATAGGCCCACTTGAGATGGGGCACTATTGACACTATACAGGAGATTGCGAATCTAATGATTACTAAGGGAAACAAGCTTAACCTCCCCAGTGTAGGAGTGAGAATAACCAGGGGAAGCACAGAGTAACCATATTATTTGCCACCAGTTAATGTCTGAAGTGAAGCACGTTTTGTATGGTTAGCACTATCAATGGAGGTGAATAAAGCTCTTGTTTGAACTATAAAAGTTCCTGGCACCCATCATTATTCTATCTGCATATGCACTCCCAGCCTGCACGGACCCAGCACCCTGAAAAGGTATGAGAGACTGAGCACAGCCATGGAAATATCCAATTCGATGTAAACTCCATTAGAACCAGGCAGGATGGTTACAAATATCTACAACATTTGGTATGTTGTTACAAATGATTACGTTATCTGGCATTATGTACAGAACGGTGTACTTTTCAATAGCCAATTAACCAATGATTACAACTGGCAGAACAATGACCAACCTTATATTTTGCCCTCAAAAAAAGGGAAAAAGTGACTGTATGTTCGAACCAAGTCGGAGACTGAGTAGTTTTACATTTGTTACATTTTTAAATGCCATATGTTAACTATTTTACAATGTTCGGTGCCCGCTCTAATAATATTTTTGGCAAGGCATTGAAATTTAATATACAGATTTTTAATTAAAAAAAACAAAAAAAAAAACAAGCGGAAACAGCAGACCAAACTGCAACGTTTTAAGGGACAAAAACAGTGTATAAAAGGCAAAGGGCTAGCGATGGCCGATTATTTTCCTCCTCCTCCAATATGACTTTTAAAAATCTTAGCATCACTATAAATATAAATTGTAAATATCTGCAATTTATTTGGTAAGGGGTGACTGCTGCATTAGTATATAGTATGGCCTGGAGTTTAACCTGCAGAGTTTTATTTCTAATACTGCCATGATACAGACATTTCAGAGATGTCCACATTCTTCCTGTTATATTGGACCTGTAGTCATTTTCTTTCCCCCTAATTAATAACTACAGTGAGTAATGATTATTAATTAAGATTTTGTCTGCGTAAATAATTAGTAAATTAGATTTCATTATGGCCACAGCAGGGCAAATTGAGGTCATTCATATTTTACAAACTGTAATTGGATGGTAACTGTTAATAAAGTGGCTCTGTATGTCTATATCATTATCATTGATCACCACGATATAATGCAATTCAATTCTTTCTTTTGTCTGTAGTTTCTTAACCACTTTGCTGCTTTAGGATTTTCAATGCTTGACTGAGTACATCATTCTTCATTTCCTGTTCATCTCCATGGCAGTGTGGACACTTGGATTTAGCTCCGCCTCTGGCCAGGATATGACAGAAGAAACTTCCTGCAGATGGTATAAGTTTCTCTTCCCCCTCCTACCTGCAGGCAGTATTTTTCTGTCCTACCTGGCCCGGTAGGTGTGTTAAGAATACCAATTTAAATGGAATCAAGAAATGCTATGGAGCAAATCATCCACGACCTCAAATCATGTCAAGTGATTGGGATTTTAGGCTCAAAGATAGCTCTACGCGTTTCGCTGTGTTAACCACAGCTTCCTCAGGAGAAACACTTGCTATCTAGAGCTATCTTTGAGCCATCTTTAGTCTGCACAGCTGCTGAGAAACTGAAGGTGCCGAGCCTGCTGCGTCTCCCTGCTGCCCGCTTCCGTGTGTGCCTTTACCGGTTGTGACATCACACTCCATCCATCGCGATCTGGCGAGGGTCACTTGGAAGTGTAACAGCGAGAGTTCCATCTTCCAGCGCTCTACTGCCTCAAGAAAACGCTATGTGTACATGTATTATGTACTTATTGTGAGTACATTTCTAATATGCTTTTAACTTATAAAGTTGAATTTTCGATCTACACCATGGTCTCCCCTTGTTTTCCATGAAATCCCTACTTGAGTGAGATCTCTCCTGCATTACCAGCTGTCCGGGTTCCTGCAACTGCGGTGTATTACTTACCTGCTGACCTGTTAAATGCTGATTTAATCACTTACTTGGTGTAAGTAGGCACTCAATAGAGCCAAGATTTTTTCCTAACTATATGCTATTATACTGCACCATTATTTTTGTATCTTCTATTTTTGGGATGTTCCTGATACCATCGCTCCCTTCCAACACCTGTATCTACTTTATCTCGAGGGGAATCTGTACATATTCCCCGTAGGAAGGTTGAGAATCTGTTTTTTGTTGCACCTTACAATTTCACTGTATATGTGTATTTATCACTTTAATCACCAGTACTGTTGTTTAGCGCTGTTCTAAATCACTTCAGAGTGGTAAGAGTGAGACAGGAGGGGAAAATAGAGGGGGCCCTGACCCTAACTATAAAGTACAATAATTTATAAGGTACGTGTCTCGCGTACGTGTCCCGCTGCATATTCTCTCAGGTACAGGGGAGGTGGACTCAGTCACCCATTCTAGTATATACATATCTATACATATAGGAAAATAAAGAGGGATTTCATTGGAGGCACTGCTGAGATATTGGTGTGGTTAATTCACAAACTCTCCCCTTATTAATAGTAAAGTGTCAGACAACAATATACGTATTTTTCCCTGCTCAGTCCTAGATTGTTCTGGAACGTTCCCGACCAGCCCAGGGAGACATGTACACAACGGCGCCCCCTGCTGCTTATATTAACTATCTAGCCACCATGAGTTTGGCCATTTTGAGTGACGGGCGTATCAGGGAAGGCCTAGATTGTGAAAAAGCATTTATATTAACTGGGATCCCTGACACAGTCGATGGCACAGCCATCAATGAGGCACTTGTGATAGTTGAAGTGTGGGGAAGCAAACTAATAAAGCGGAAAGTGTTATGTTATGACACCAAAGATGCATTTATACTGTGTGTGTGTACTGAAAGCCTTGCTCTCGCCCAGGTACCCCAAATAATAGCAGGGGTGAGAGAAAATGCAGTGTGGAATATCATCACCCGGCATAGTCCTCCCACAGGCATTAAAGGCTAATGTCACTATTGTCGATACTGTTAAAGAATTTCCAGCCAAAGAAGGAAAAACAATGGAAGAATTCAACAGAAAAGAAAGATGTGCCCCGCTGCCCCAGCACATGCTCAACGGATAATCCCCCAATGTCTCCTGAGACACATGATAGCTAAGGGGAAGCTATAAGTCCATGTAATCCTATAAGGGGAATAGTTACTATAACTGGTGGCGGGAATATCTCGGGGGTGAGGCCCATCTGAGGCAGGGAGGATGATTTTGAGAGTTGGATAGAGCAGGCCACACAAATAGTTCAATAATGGCGGGCTCAGAGCAGGATCGGAAAGTCTGAATTACTGTGAGTCTTAAAGAGCCCACTTTGGCTATAGTAAAACTATCGGCATGCCCTTTTGGAGCCAAAGAGAGCGGGGAATAACTCTTCTTCCAGTTTAGGGGAATGTATCAGCAAGTTGGGAAGAAATGATTGGAATTAGAAGTGGCTCTCCATATGGTTGTATGCAAAATGAGGTTCCTGGCGGGAAATGTTGATTGCACCCGAGTAGAACAGTTAATACGAGGGGTCCCTATGGGAAACATGATGACTTTATATCTTTGATTAAGAGAAAGAAAAAGGGCACCCCCTACGCTTCTGGAACTTCTGAAAGAGATAAGGGATGAAGAAGAGCAGGTAGCCTATGGCCACCAAGTGGGAAGTCAACTAAGAGCATACCGGCTGGCATCCAATGGGGATTGGGAGACAGCACCACAGAGGTATGGCTGCTGGACGAAGCAGCCTATCCACTTCCTCCTCCTTGTTCGCCCTGGCTCACCATTGGAGAAAGGACCCGTTATATACCTGCCTCGCTCAGTCTCTCATTACTGAGCATAACCTTGTATGACGCTGTGCCTTGCTGCATTCTGCCTTGTGCCTTGCTGCATCCTGCCTGACCCTGCTACGTTCATTGGACTCTGCATCTCTCCTCTCCTGACCCGGCTTACGTACGACCATCCTGAACTCTCCAATTCTGACCTCGGCTACCCTCGCAACAACTACTCTCCAATCCTGACCTTGGCAAAGTACCCCAACATTCCGCTATTCTCCAATCCAGACCCGGCAAGTATAAATGACTACTCTACCTTCTGTACTCCTGACTCGGCTTGCAAGACTATTCTACAGTCTAGGCGCGCCCTCGCAGTTGTGGGTTGGGGTTTATACAATTCTCTACATCAGCCACACGGTCACATCTGGTTTGTGGTGAGCTACGCGTTACAGTATGCTCAGCCACACAAACTTCGACCCCGTGGAGGTAGGAAGAGTCCTGAGCATGCACGCCAACTTCCTGTCCAATACTGAGGAAAAATTAGAGGCTAATGACCAACATATGCGCACCCTCCTGGAGAACTTCAGATCTCGCACTCTCTCTATACAAGAGTCTCGGCCCGCTCCTACTCCTGTCGCTCCTGGTATAGTGCCCACTACCATGTCATCCTCCTATCCTCTTGATGAACCCCGGCTGCCCACCCCAAACCGCTATGGAGGGGACCCCCATGAATGCCGGGGGTTTCTAAATCAATGTTTTATTCAGTTTGAGATAAATTCTTCCCGATTTACCTCCTCTCGCATCAAGGTGGCGTACATTATCTCTCTTCTTACAGACACCTGCCTGGGCTTCTCCCATCTGGGAACAGAGGTCTGATCTCACTCAAGACATCGGAGCCTTCACCAGGGAGTTCCGTAGGGTGATCGATACTCCCGGCCGTAAGGTATCTGCTGCTTCTACTTTATTCTATATTTCTCAAGGTAATCGCCCAGTTGCAAGATATGCACTCGAATTCAGGACCATTGCCGCAGAGACGGATTGGAATAATGAATTCTTGTCAGCCGCTTTCTGGGGGGGGGGGCTCTTTGAAGCCCTGAAAGATGAGAGCGGGGGTGCGCGCATGAGCAGGAACAGAGGCAGCAGTGGCAGCAGCAGGTAAGGAGGGAACACGTCACAAAGGATGTGTTCCCTGATTTCTTACAGTACCCCCCCCCCCCCGCCCCCTTGAGGATCGGCCTCAGGATGATTCCTATACGGCTTACGTGGGAACCTAGTGTGTAACTGCCTTAGTAAGCCGGGAGCATGGATCTGGTGGAGTGGTACCCAGGAGCATTCTTCGGGTCCGAAACCCTTCCAATGCACCAGGAATTTGACTCCTCTTCTGGAGTATCTGGAATCAATAATCGACTGGATCTCAAACTCTTCCTGTCCCTGAACCATGACGTGGTCTAGGCGCGACATCAGGGAACTGAGAGCTCCGAACTACCGGTTTCAATAAAGAGACGTGAAAAACCGAAGGGTTCTTCATCGATGGAGGCAGTTGAAGGCGATACGCCACAGGGTTGACCTGTTGGCCTATATCTGGGCGCCCTTTGGCGGTGACGATCCGCCTGTCTCTTCTGTTGGAGGACTGCCTCCTGGAGAGTTTTTTTAATTTTCCTCCATGAGCTTTGAAGAAAATTTACCCTTGAGTCTGCTGCCGGATCTCCAGAGAGGTTAGATGAGATAGGGAGACGAGCTGGGTGAAAGCCATAGTTTATAAAGGGTGACTCATGGGTGGATTAGTTCCTGAGGGAGTTGTGAGCGAATCCAGCCTATGGGAGTAGATCGACCCAGTTATCTTGCACGTCGGGAATTAAACATCTGAGGTATTGCAAGAAATTGATTTGTTCTCTCTGTTTGACCGTTGGTTTGTGAATGGTATCCAGAGGAAAAAAGAAGTGAAATATCCAGTCTTTGAGCAAAGGCACGCCAAAATTTCGAGACTAACTATGATCCGCGGTCAGAAACAATAGAGATGGGAACTCCGTGGATACGGAAGATTTCCTTCACAAAAATGTCTGCTAGGGTAGCAGAATTAGGGAGACCTTTAAGCGGTATAAAATGAGCATGCTTCGAAAATCTATCTACGACGAGGATGATATTCATACCGTTAGCGAGTGGGAGTTCGACAATGAAGTCCATAGAAAGATGCGTCCAAGGACGATCTGGGATAGGCAAAGGGCGAAGCAGACCAGACGGCTGGTTGCGAGAGGACTTATTTCGGGCACAAGTGGAACAGGAACTGATGAATTCTTTGATGTCCTTTGTAGAGGTTCGAAAGCTTGTAACATTTCATCTATTTGTTGGTCCAATAAAAGGTACAGGTATTATACCACCTACTATCTCTCCCTCCTTTGTTACTACATGGATAATGTGTCATTTATTTATTTTCTGATTTTTGCATTTTTTCGACATGTTTATTGTCTTTTATTTATACGGAGACGTTAGCATCTGTAGCCTTGATTTTCAACAGGTGTCCATGAGAAAAATAGCTTTTCTGCTTGTTTTTATGTCATTCCTTTCCAGTTTTTTATTTTTATCGAAAAATTATGTACAAAATTCAAGATTAGCAAAGCAGGAATATACTCATTCAGAATTATGCAGGTTCATGCTTCAAAAATGGTCTGCCGAGAAATGCTTGGAAAAAAATCTCTAAATGATGTGTAATCCGTTCCTTAAAATATGTAAATGTTATTCCTTAAAGTGAATTACAACGCAGAAAAACCATTCATATTAGTTTTTGTTTAAATACAGTATGAGGTAACAACTTATCATTTTTGTAGTTTTAGGCATTAATTAACAAAAAAATCTAAATGAAACGCACACACACATACACAATATGTGCTGTAATGAAACAGAAGTCATATTTAGGCTGGAAAAAAAATCTTTTTCTGGCGCTGAGGTGTGGTAGAGATGAGTGGATTTATGATTTCTTCTGATGAACAATGACCTCAGGAAAGGGAGAAAGAAAAAGACAAGACATGCAGGGGACCTGCAATAGTGTATTACCCAAGGGATAACCGGAAGTATACAAAGAAGGAGCAATTTATTATTAAAATACCTTGGTTAAAAACCATGGATGACAATTAATAAACATATAATAAACATTCATTGATATTAATAAAATAATTAATGAACTGGTGCCTAGGCACTATCCACACAGTAATGGTTAGGAACAATGTCCAGCAGTCCTGTTCTTTGCTCCGCCTGATCTAAAATTGGAAACCTACTCACCACAGGTAAGTAGTATAAAAGCAATGTATAAGCACTTGGTGCTGGTGGTCTTGGCCTCTGATGTCGCCGTCCGCCTTGTAATATGTCCGCATCTGCTGCCGGGGATCTGTTTCTGTGTTCCTGTGAGCGCTGCTTCCTGGAATACACCCGATCTCCTCTGCCTGATGATGTCACCTGTATTGGTCCTCGGCTACGGTGGCTCAGTGGTACCACCAGACCTTCCTACGCGTTTCGAAAGTACGAATGGCGTCTCTCTTCGTCAGGGATAAGTGCTGCTGGTAGCTTATCTTGTTAAGTACCCCAGTCCTGATTGGAAGCGCTTAGTAATTGGCGCTTTCTTAATAGAGTAATTCAACTCATCTGTCCTTTACAAGTATTCTTATGGAAGCATAAATGATGATATTTAAATATTGGTATTTGTGGTATTGAATAACGTGATTTCTAGACAAAAGATACACAAGAATCTCTGTGATCTCCACAAGACTTATAAATTCAAAAGCTGTTTATAGTGGTATTGAATTAGTTATTAGTGCAGGTAATTCTTTATTTTAAGTGTCCTACTAATTGGATTGAAAATAAAAATAAACAGTCTTGTGTGATTTCAAAGATTTTTCTGCAATTTGGAAGCATGGGTACAATGACAATATCAATGGACTCTTATCTCATACTATCCTAATATATTAAATGGACTAGCTATGGAATATATTTATGAACTTAATAGTAATAATGTGATAGTAAATTAATGATTACAATATTTTAAAAATAAAAATAAACATAAACATTCAACGACTGGGAGAACATATTTATAATATAAAAAGGGGGTTTGAATTTCATAATGTGTCACTTCACTTTAAGAAAGTTCATTCACAAAATCCCACAGGGCTAAAATGCCATGGCATCGAATGCCCAAACTTCAGTAGGAGAGGTGGGGACAAAATCAATTTCATTTCAAAAAGAGAGTCCTTTTTGATTTTCGAGTTAAAGACTTTAAGTCCATCAGGTTTAAATATTGAATTTGATTTGTCAGCTTTCTTGAAATCATGATAATTCTATCCATTGTCTATTTGTCTGCCGACTTGATGAAGACATTATTATGATCATTATTATTATTATAAGCAACATCTACTTACACAAGTGCACTTAAATAATTGTTTATTACACAGGAATATTCATAATACACGTTAATATTATTAACACAAGTTCACAATATAAAAACACTAGGTATTTTATTATTTTTTCTTTTTTAATTCACACAATAATTTACTTCACTGTTAAATTCACGTAACAACAAAATATTCAAAAAATTGGTGAATACACATATTAACATTAGTTTAATAATAGTCACACGTCTCGCACAGTATCACTATGAATGTTTCACTTTAATCACGGTCTGCTCAGATTTTCCCTTCCCACGAGATTTGACACATTATATATAAAAACATATTTAAAATTAGGTTTGAAGTACAATTAATTCATATCCGCTTAAAAACCATTTCTGCAGGATCTTTCATTATAGGCAATTGTAGTCATTTCGAAATGCTGTTGGTATTTTTCAACTTTTCTATTTGTAATTTGTAATTTTTAATTTTTTAATTTGTTATTTTTAATTATTTATATATCATTGCTTTATACGATTTGAATGTTTATGTTTATTTTTATTTTTAAAATATTGTAATCATTAATTTACTATCACATTATTACTATTAAGTTCATAAATATATTCCATAGCTAGTCCATTTAATATATTAGGATAGTATGAGATAAGAGTCCATTGATATTGTCATTGTACCCATGCTTCCAAATTGCAGAAAAATCTTTGAAATCACACAAGACTGTTTATTTTTATTTTCAATCCAATTAGTAGGACACTTAAAATAAAGAATTACCTGCACTAATAACTAATTCAATACCACTATAAACAGCTTTTGAATTTATAAGTCTTGTGGAGATCACAGAGATTCTTGTGTATCTTTTGTCTAGAAATCACGTTATTCAATACCACAAATACCAATATTTAAATATCATCATTTATGCTTCCATAAGAATACTTGTAAAGGACAGATGAGTTGAATTACTCTATTAAGAAAGCGCCAATTACTAAGCGCTTCCAATCAGGACTGGGGTACTTAACAAGATAAGCTACCAGCAGCACTTATCCCTGACGAAGAGAGACGCCATTCGTACTTTCGAAACGCGTAGGAAGGTCTGGTGGTACCACTGAGCCACCGTAGCCGAGGACCAATACAGGTGACGTCATCAGGCAGAGGAGATCGGGTGTATTCCAGGAAGCAGCGCTCACAGGAACACAGAAACAGATCCCCGGCAGCAGATGCGGACATATTACAAGGCGGACGGCGACATCAGAGGCCAAGACCACCAGCACCAAGTGCTTATACATTGCTTTTATACTACTTACCTGTGGTGAGTAGGTTTCCAATTTTAGATCAGGCGGAGCAAAGAACAGGACTGCTGGACATTGTTCCTAACCATTACAGTGTGGATAGTGCCTAGGCACCAGTTCATTAATTATTTTATTAATATCAATGAATGTTTATTATATGTTTATTAATTGTCATCCATGGTTTTTAACCAAGGTATTTTAATAATAAATTGCTCCTTCTTTGTATACTTCCGGTTATCCCTTGGGTAATACACTATTGCAGGTCCCCTGCATGTCTTGTCTTTTTCTTTCTCCCTTTCCTGAGGTCATTGTTCATCAGAAGAAATCATAAATCCACTCATCTCTACCACACCTCAGCGCCAGAAAAAGATTTTTTTTCCAGCCTTCACTCCATCTCTGGGTAGAAGATACCAGAAATATCTTTTAAAGGCAGCTCCAGGACTACCTATTGGACTCTTTATCAAAGGTTTTTAATATCCATTATTGGCATTGCACCAGCGCTGAGTACACACCTATTATTTTACCTAGAAGTCATATTTAATTTGATTGAAAGTGATTAATACACGACATGAGTCTGCACTCAATGCTTTTATGAGGCTCCTGAATATCAATGGTGGCATTTCAGATGTTGGGGCGGAAACGAGTATTTCTGTTATTTCAGCTCATTCAGGATGGTATCCCTTCCCTATCCCCCCCGCACCCCTCCCAACTTAATCTATCCCTATTTTTGTTTTTGCACCCCAGACCCATATTCTGACGTTGTGTTAGTATTTTTCAACTTTGTAAAATAATCAATAAAATTTGAGTAACAAAAAAAAAAGTTATTAATACAATAAGGCAGATACCAAGAATGGCTCTATCTTAAAAGCACGTAGATTGCCGGCGAAATGTCTTGTGACAAGCATATGTTGCAGAATGGCAGCACGGCACAATTTATGTAGGGATTGCGATAGTTTACCTTTGGTTTTGCAATGTCTGTAGAAATGCAGAGCAATTTATCCAGTAGGCCTGGCTGCTTGTGCCTGGGAGCCAAACAGTAATGATCTCATGAATATTTTCATTAAAAAGTAATTCTGCCTTACGTGTTTTTATGAGCTCATTAGGGACTAGTTAAATATTTAAATAAGGATATAATTACAATATGCTGATTTCTCATCATTTTGCCATTGTTCAATCAATCTTAAATGAATTCCTATTAACTCATTTGCTGCTCAGTGCTGCATGATAAAACCAAGCTTTGCGCTTTTAAGGCAATGCTGAAAACAGAAAGGGTATATTATCTCGACACACTGGTAAGGTTTAGATGGAACCTTTTTCAAACAAAACTACATGGGCTGCAGCTAGCGGAACCTGCCCGTCTGGCAGAGAAAGGGTTAAAGGCATGTGATTGACGTGCCAGTAAAAATTGGTGGTACATTGCCTGATTACAGGGAGACCAAACCGGGTTTAATAGCAGCATACAGTAACTCCTTGAATATTATTCTTAAAAAGTTTTAAGCTCCATCAATGCAACGTGAACAGAACTTTAGAGGGAATTTGTGAAATAAATACACCCTGTTTTCAAAAAGGGTGCACAAGTTTTGGTTTGTAAATACAAAAATGGGCGTACTTGTTACCCCCTTCACTGATCAAAGTGCCAGCAAAAGAACCTCTTATGTTCTCTACTTTAGTCAATTGAGAAGTGGAAAGAGAATTTAAAACAGGTCCTTATTAAATGATGAGACTTGCTTTGCTACTAATGTCTTCATAACTTCTATTTTATTTTATGTTTTTCCTAAGATTAGTCTAAAGGATGTAAAGCTTCCTGTGTGTGTACAACATTAATATATAAAATCTGACATTGATACACAAAGCCAAAGTTTCTATAGCAAGGACAACATATATTTGTAAGTCTCCCAACATTTCACTTAGATTGTAAGCTCTCCGGGGCAGGGATCTCCTTTCCTATTGTTTGACTTTGTTGCACTTCTTGTATTATTATTCCCTGTACTGTATTGTCTCTTTTGTAAAGAGCCGAGTACACTGTGGGCCCCAAATAAATAAAGATATGTAGCCATGTCTGTTTTGGCTACTAATCTGCCCTCCCTGACATGCAAGCCCTGGTAACAGTGCAGGCAGTGTCAGGACCAATCCAGGGTTTTCCCCACAGTAAGCAGCTCCATAGAGTGACAGGGGAGGAGGTGGGCTAATGCCTGTGTTCTGCCCAATAAGGGGCTCAGACCTTGGACCTTCCTGCTCGGTACTTAATGGGCCGCACATGTAAATTTAGTTAGTTGTCTCTTCCTCTTGAGACAGACTGGTATCACACAGAGGTGTACAAAGCTCTGGCATATTATGACCCCTCCCATTGGGGGAGTGGGGTGAGTACAATACCCCTTAGTCTACCAGGGAGTAAGTGAAGAGTTCGGACCGCCCTTGGTGTCCTAGGCCGGGGGTGTGAGTCCAGGGACCATCCTGAGGTTGGCCTAGAGTGATTGCTGTACAGTATATGCTGTTGTATACAGAGAGAGAATAAAAACAGTTCAAGTTAAACTATACTTCTGCATGGAGTGCAATCTATCCGGGGGAGTAGTGTGCCTTCACATCCCTGGAGCCTGCAAGAGATGGAGGCACTGACACCAATGAAATAAAGATCCATCATCTACCCCAGAAGCTTGTTCTGATGTCCCCACTACTACCGGCGGACAACTCAGTATCCAGCAGTATCCAACAGTATCCATCTGTAAGCCAGCAGGTTCCAGCACTACACACTTGGTAGCAGGGCTAATCTCCCAGACGGTGGGGGAAACACAGCTACAGATACATACAGTACACATTTATATATTCTGACCAGGTACGCAAAATGACATGTGAGCCATGCAGACATACAATACAGTTAGTCATTATCTCTGGAATTCCTTCTACATACTGTAGGTACCCCTATTAATTTCATTGTATGCTGATTGCTGACATCTTAACGGGAGCATTTTAATCTCCTGATGGAAAGTCATATTTGTTTTGTGTCCTCCTATACATTTTTCTTTATGTCACTTATCGCTGCCTTCATCAGTGCAGCTTTTGAGAATTGTTCTTTTTATATTAGAGAGACACTTTTCGTAGTTTCTAAAGAGCCTTGTCAGCAACAGATCAGCTAAAATATCCATACATCAGGGTCTATTCAGCAGAAAATTAATCAATGTCAACCATGCAGAAAAATCCAGCCATAGTGGAAAATGTTGCTGTACTTATAAAAGACTTTTTAACAACTCACAATGCAACACACTTCAAAAATTAAGTAGAAAGTTTATGTAAATGACAGCTCACAATGACAATCAGATATGGCCACCATGAAATACAGTACTACAGACGCACAAACTTGTACAGTACTATGTAGGATTCTCATATAATAATAATACCCTCTCCACTCTTACGTGATAATGAACAAGCTACCCTGCATGATAATCTTAAATCTCTCTAAGCAACCTCACACCTCTGCCAAAGATCCCAAGGTTAGATTTATCCCAAAGTATCCGCAGCAATGCTAGTTTAGTGCCTCCTAACGCTCAGTAACAAACGTCAAGATCTATTTTTTCCTTGTCGAAACTAAAGTAAAAATTAGAGGAGAGAAACATTTATTTTTCCTTCATTTATTATAATACAGAACCTTGATTGTATTTCAAATAGCAGAGGTTCAAGGCCTCGCCTCATGGGAGGGAGTCCCACTCATTGGAAAGTAGTGTGAGTGATTTAACTCACCGACTTCAACAACGCTCAGTCTATATAAAATATCGTCAGGACTTTTCAAATAAAATGCCATTTTCAGTTCAGAATCTAAAATCTTAATCATCTAGATGTTTGAAAATGTAAAAGATAAACAATAGCCTAATTTACCGTATATATGCTGGAAAATATAGAAAACCAGCAACAACAACAAAAGGTTCAATGTGTTTGAAGGGAAAATGTTATTAATAAATGCATGAAACCCATTAGTATTTGAAATACAGGCATACTCCCCCAACGCATTCCCCTACTAACGCAGTTATTGTGGCTCACGGTCAAGGAGGTTTTTGGAGGTCATCATTAAGCAATTTGGCTACCATAATGGAATAAAATAATGTGTGTGTTACCGTATGTATATATATATATACCATAATACTGAGTTAAGTTATGGTGAGTAAAACAAGTGACAAAAACCCTCCACAGGAAGGCAAATATGCAAATACAACTGTATGCTCATCTGCATGTCTTAGAAAGGCGGGGTTGCAGACCTGCCTAAGACATGCAGATGAGCATACAGTTGTATTTGCATATATATATACACACCTCAGTGTTGGGCTAAATTTCCCTCTCCACTGAAGAGGCGTTGAGTGTCTATGACTGACAGAAGTAAGATAAATCTGTACATGTATTATTATTTTTCACTAGCGAATTTGTGCACCCGCACTTTTCCTTCTTAATGTTAAGGAAACTTTGTTACTGGCTTACGCCATTTTTTAATTGCACTTATTTGCACTAAATCACACAAAGCATAATGCTTCATTCATTTAACCCTTTGGGCACTCTCACACATTTCACCGAGTTTAGTCCATAGAAGATTAAGAAATTGTATTTATTCAGTGCAGGTGCCTGCTATATTTGGAGTTTGCCTTGACGGGGTTAGCAGACGAATCATATTTTGATCAAAAGATGCAACCAAATGTCTCCTATGTTATTAGACTTAGGTTCAAAATGTCGCAATGTCACTAATATATTGCAAGCCAATTTGGGAAGAGCGCTGAAATGAACAAAAGCAATATAAATATGCTCTATACATTACATTTATCTTAAAATATAAGTCTAAATTATTAAAATCAATCAATTTGCATTAGTAAATCAACCAATTCATATGGGATATTGGTTGAAATATATAGGCTACTATACCTTAAAAGAGAGATAAAGGGAGAGATAAAGGGAATCATTAACATATAGTGATCTAAAATGTATATGAACACTAGATATGGGTCTTTATAGTGTTCGAGGAAATATAATAGTTGATCCACATTCCAACTATAACATACAATTACCATAAACAAGTATAATGGCTACACAATGACAATTTACAAATGTTGTAATGTCTGTGGAATTTTAAAAGTATATGTGGTAGAATGAAGTGTACGGATAAAATGATAATGTTCCTTCCTTAAGATCGAAAAATTGGTGGCTAATTGTACACAGGGATAAGGATAAACAATTACCACTGCTGAATACTAAGGGAATTGCATTTTGACATTTCATAAAAATCAGGCGCTGTCCATACATACACACACTCACATACATGCTTAAAAAATATATAGCGCGCATTACTGGTGTAAAGATTTTCAGAAGTATAGAAGAGAAAGAGCAGAGGGAGAGCAATTCTGTGAGCATTGGCATATTATTACAGCCAGTGACCCAGAGCCACAGCAGCATAGAGTCAAGATATTGCCATCATGATCACTATTTTATACCTCCCACATGTAACATCATATTGTGACTTGGGAAAGGTGATTTCACTGTGGCAAAGGTGTTGATATAGCCCAGAGTACTTAATATGCTTGAGATCTGTTGTAACGACTCTTGCTGAGCAGGGGCTCTTGCTGTGATCCTTGGCCCTGTCTATTGTGGTTACTAATAAGAAGCCTGCTGGGTTCCGACTTTTCTCCACTTCATGTTTCCTGTTTCTCTATCATGACAGTGTAAACACAAAAAAGCAAAGCATTAGAATGCATGATATGTAGCCCCTCTTCCTGGGGCCAATCGCAGATTGGGCCCCCCCTCTGTACTAGGGTCTGGCTACGTGTGTCTGGGTGGTGCATACCTGCTGGCAACAGGAGGGCATGAGTCTCCCGCGATGGTATGGGGGATAACAGGTCCAGGTTACTGGGGTGGATGCCTCCGACTTTATTCAGTGGTGCAACGCCTCCATCTCTGGTAAGCCCTAGCAGAGTAGGGTGAAATCCTTCCAGAGAGCCCCACTCAGGGGCAAGAGATTTCAGTCTCACACAGTCTCTTACTTAAGAAGTAGCAGCAGCTCTTTATTCCCAACACACAGCAGCATAGCAGCGACAACAGCAACACAGTTGCCTTCAATGTATAGGGTCTTCTCTCTCACCAGACTGCACACCCTCAGGATGGTCTCTGAGGCTCTTTGTTCCCTGCCTCCACCCCAAGTCATGGGCACTCAGGGTGGGGCTAGCTCTTCCCTCACACCCTAGGCAGGGTGAGAGGCACTGGTCCACCTTTAGCTCACTAGGCCCTACTCCTCAGGAACCTAACTAGCTCACATACTCTGACTGTCCAGTCAGACACTCCAACACTACTGCTCAGGGCTGAACCCAGGACTGAACTACCGTCACTGACAGGAACAGGCACACTCTAAATTGAGACAGCCCTCCCCTTCATGACATCAGCAGGTACCACCCCTGTGTCTATGCCTTCCACACAGGGTCAGGTGACCTACTTCCACCACTCAGAGCAGGGCTTGATGTGGGGGAAACCCATGATAACTACGGGCAGCCTGCCCTTAACAGGGCTTATACAAGTAGGAGGAAAGACATATAGCCCTATTTCTTACCAGGGCTACACTCTCCCTCAGGTGGAATCCAATGGTCCCCACTTGGACCTAATTACGTACCATCCTGCAGGTGAACAATCTGGAGATACAACACAATTGATTAGTGCATATCATCAGACCGTCCCACCCAGATGGCGATTTAAAGATAAGGTACCTCCCAACATGGAGAACCTAACTAGTAGTAATGACGCGGGTCAGGCTTTCTAACTTTCCGCCCATTGTGGTCTGTAACTTTAACATAATAGGGCTGTACTGACCCATACTCCGGCCTATACACCACGCTATTCATGTAAATACTAATCCCAGTACTCCATGCCCGTATGACATCGCACACTTTGTCTTCATTATGATAGGCGCCCTACCGAACTTAGTCCGAAGGTATTCCATAACAGCCTCCCAGAGCCAGGTATCTCTCTGCTCCTCTATTTCTTGCATAATGGGCTCAGGTACATAGGGGAACTCATAGCCATGGGATTGCCTATACCTGGCCATTATGGCCCTGTCTGCTCTACTGAGCTTGGTCAGTTTTTGGTCTCCTGCCCTGCTTGGCAGTACCCAAAACTGAGGCTCCTCTGGGGCAACATCATCATACAAAACGGCGGGACCCCTGGGAATGATTATCTTCTGCTCAATTTCCATATACCGTTTATCTAATTCATCAGCAACCTCCTGGGGAGAAAATGTGCCTACAGCCCATCAATGGTCAACTATACTGTTTTTGATGAGTAAGAACCGGGTACAGTCCATACCTGCATGGTACCCTGTAAACAGCGGTGCCCACCACTTATCTTGGTGCTCATACCCTGATACCACCCTCATCTCGGTATCTGACTCTGCTTGTGAGGACACACCTGTCGTCACGATCTCAGTAGAGTGTGAGCCTTTGGATCCACCTCGTGTCTCGTTGGTGTAGATTGTGGGATTCCTTTTATGCACTACCAAACTCACAGGACCCGCTTGAGCAGCTGTCTGGGACCCTCGGGCCCTACCTCTAAGTACAGGAGAAAATGCAACAGGGTTAGACACACGTATCACACTTAAATATGGTATCTTCCCATCAGACCCTTCATCACTGAGTTCCCAATCCCTCCAATCTTTAGTATATTTGGGTGTCTTGCTCAGCTTATCCCCACTAGGGCCCGGTGACCTGACACGTGATGGGGCAGGGGCAGTGGCCGGGGCAATGGCGCTAGGGGCGGTGACCAGGGGATCAGCAATGTCCGGTACAGTGTCTATGAGTCGGGCAATGCCACGACCAGTGGGCATCTTACGACTTGCCCGGTCCACCGTGCTTCGTGCTCCTCTTGTGGTGGCTTGGGCCTTGAGTGTCGCGAGCGCTGCCTCCATAGCCGCTCTTCTCTTTGAAGAAAACAAAGCTTCCGGGCCTCGACGCCAGGGGGACCCGGAAGTGACGTCATCGCTGGTGGCCGTGGAATCTCCATCCGCTCGGTGGTCTCACACCGGAAGTGCGTCGAGGACCGGAAGGGGCGTGGTGGACCATCCGACTCGCAGACGGCCAGGTAGGCTGCAAGCTTTTCTCTCTCTCCCCCTGCAGGTTCCGTCTTCGCCTGGTGGGAGTAAGGGGGTGGGGGTGTCTACTTACCACTCCGCTCCCGGCTGGTGATCGGTGGTTCCTCCGGAGCCATCTCGGTTCCCATCTCCGCCGCACTGGGAGTTGACCCGGCTGGGGGACTTCTACGCGGCTCAGGCCGCACCAGCGCTCGCTGTCGGGGGGTCTCCGGACTCGTCTGCTCCCTCTCTCCGGTAAGTGGACCACCATCTTTGTTACAGCTGGGGTGGTTCGCCGCTAGGCGCATCGCCACTGATGGTAGGCCATCTCCTTCCTCCGAAGACGCCTTTAACGGTTCCTTTGCTTGGGAGTCACCTGGATCTCTTTCCGCACCGCCAGGGGTTAGTGGTACGAAACGGGCCCGCTCCGGTACCTCCACTGCAGTCGTGCTCCTCTCGGGTACATCTCTGATTGGCTGGGCCTCAGTTCCCACCTCAGCGGTGATACAGGGAACCAGGACAGCCTTCTCCTCCGTCTCCGCCACCTCTGTTAGGGTTCCCGGAGAAGCACTTTGCGGTGTCTTTAGCATAGGTTATGGATCGACAGGCCACAAGTAGAATGTGCCACATTGAGGGCATCGTGCTGTCATGCTCGGGGCTGGTCCGGGTGTCCTGCAGTGTACGCACAGGCACCGGAGATACTCTTGGCCAGCAACCTACACAACCAAGAAGCCTCCTGGAAACTGAAATGGGGTCACACTCAAATCAGCCATCTTTTGCGCAGGGGTTGAATAGTTCACTCACTCTTAGCTCCTCTCTCTTCAGTAGTCAAGCTGAAGTGAAGTTCCTCACTCTCACTTCCTGTCCCTCCTTTCTCTGGAGAGGACAACTCTGATTGGCCCTTGTCGTGCCCCCTCCCTCTGGTGGAAATAAGAGATGGGGCACTCTCTCGCTCTGAGTGACGTGGCTTTGTCTGTCGGCCAGTCACTGCACAGGTGGGTGTGATTTCGGCTTTCACGCCGCTCGCTCTGCTGGGGATCTGGGTTTGGCGCCAAACCCCTGCACATCTCTCGCCACAATTCTCTTGCAGCCTGCTTGCACGCAGCACGTGCGTGATCTAGGCTTGGCGGGAGTCGCCATTTTGGATCGGCTGCAACCTGCTTTGCCGCGAATGATGCTGCTGTCACCATTTTCACCTCCTCCTTGCCCTGCAGAGCACATGTATCTCCGGTCTCCATCTTTAGTGAGCCCTCTGAGCCCACAATAGCGCTACTCTCAATGTCTACCGTGCAACACGTTCCTAGACACTGACTGTTCTCTGAATACTCTCTGAATGCTCTCTGCATGCTTTAACCCACAAATATGATGTATGGCATACTCCAGGCTAGGCAGAACTCCTTCTCTGTACACCGCACTCGCTGATGGTTCCTACAAGTACTCTGTGGTGTGCTTTCTAGGTGCTGGCTAGGGTACTGGGCATCTCCTCAGTACTGGGCGTCTCCTACTGTTGGCCACTCCTAGTGTGGACCCTGGGACATGATCCCTGGACTAGTTAACAGGCTAACCCCCCCAGTTGCCTCACACTATCTGCCTCAAGGGACTAGAAGAGCTATAGCCACACACCCAATTTACAACACCGTCTTAGGGCACCCAGGGCGTACTGTGCGAGAGTCCATGCTCCCCTGACTACCCCTGATGTGCAATTGCGCCCTACTTTCTACAGTACTTGCATGGAAGGTGCACTTAGTGCTTCCAGCTCTGCTTTGCTGAAAACCTGGCCTGTTTCTATATCTCAGCAGCGCCTCCAATGTAGCCCCTCTTCCCGGGGCCTATCGCAGATTGGGCCCCCCCTCTGTACTAGGGTCTGGCTACGTGTGTCTGGGTGGTGCATACCTGCTGGCAACAGGAGGGCATGAGTCTCCCGTGATGGTATGGGGGATAACAGGACCAGGTTACTGGGGTGGATGCCTCCGTCTTTACTCAGTGGTGCACCCCCTCAATCTCTGGTACGCCCTAGCAGAGTAGGGTGAAATCCTTCCAGAGAGCCCCACTCAGGGGCGAGAGATTTCAGTCTCACACAGTCTCTTACTTAAGAAGTAGCAGCAGCTCTTTATTCACAGCACACAGCAGCGTAGCAGCAACAACAGCAACACAGTTGCCTTCAATGTACAGGGTCTTCTCTCTCATCAGACTGCACACCCTCAGGATGGTCTCTGGGGCTCTTTGTTCCCTAGCTCCACCCCAATTCACGGGCACTCAGGGTGGGGCTAGCTCTTCCCTCACCCCCTAGGCAGGGTGAGAGGCACTGGTCCACCTATAGCTCACTAGGCCCTACTCCTCAGGAACCTAACTAGCTCACATACTCTGACTGTCCAGTCAGACACTCCAACACTACTGCTCAGGGCTGAACCCAGGACTGAACTACCGTCACTGACAGGAACAGGCACACTCTAAATTGAGACAGCCCTCCCCTTCATGACATCAGCAGGTACCACCCCTGTGTCTATGCCTTCCACACAGGGTCAGGTGACCTACTTCCACCACTCAGAGCAGGGCTTGATGTGGGGGAAACCCATGATAACTACTGGCAGCCTGCCCTTAACAGGGCTTATACCAGTAGGAGGAAAGACACATAGCCCTATTTCTTACCAGGGCTACAGATACAATAAGCCAAATGTGGTACAAACCCTTTATACAGACTTTATGGGAAAGGGTATTGTAGATTATTGCACAGCTCCAATTACTTTTCGGTAAGAAGTGTATATTATTGAAGCCATGGTAAATGAAGACACAATAACTGTGAAACATAGGGATATCTACCTACAACGTGTGGAATACAGGTTTGTATCAAGCCCTGTGGTTAAAGGAAAAAGAAATTGTAAAAACTTGGGGAAACTACTATATGCTGTGTATCCTGGTATGAAAATTTTAATTGAAAACACCTTGTGCAAGGAGCAATCCAAGCAACATCCTGCGTGTGTTTAAAAAATAAAATAATCAGTTCTGTAGTATTAGATACTACTAACTATCTCTTTTTGTTTAAATTCAACTCTTAATGCCATTTTTAATGAGTTTTAATATAATGAGCATACTTTGATTTCTATAGCAGGTTTTAGCACACCTCCCCAGCATTGCAAGACGCAGGTATTTACAACACTTTCCTGTTTCTTGCCAATATTCCCAGCAGTTTGAGCTGCAAACTGTAACAATAGATAATGTTACCTTAGTAATATAAGAATACATTCTTGCTGCCGAGTTACACTGACTGAAGGATTGATTGAAACTGAAAGGCAGCCATTTAGTGAACCCAGGGAAGCAGAATCTTTGCTGATCGATCACAGGAGAACCAATCGATCAGCAACTTTGGTAATTAGTTTCAGTAACGGTAATCAAAGGCTGCATATATTAAAACAAATACATATATTTTTTTAAAGTGCCACTTGGATTGCCTCTTTAAGTTAGAACTAATACAATTGAAGAGGTTAA
The DNA here is from genome assembly GCF_040206685.1 of Ascaphus truei. Taxonomy (NCBI): domain Eukaryota; kingdom Metazoa; phylum Chordata; class Amphibia; order Anura; family Ascaphidae; genus Ascaphus; species Ascaphus truei. Next base: position 343,517,684 of record NC_134486.1, read on the forward strand.
TTACCATGGTCAGAGAGAGCTGTAGCACAACACTCTCAATGAATATATTTGCGATTGTTGGGCACTGAAGGCTCTAAGGCTAAGGCCCCGGTCACGGCGCTTTAATGTGCGCCCGCGCTTTCGGCTGCGCGTTCCGGCGATTCCCCGGTCTGCAGCTCACTGCAGGAGCAGAGACCGGGGGGGGGCGTGCCGGAGGAGTGACGGGGGCGCGGCCATGACGTCACCCGGCAGGTTCGCCCTCATTGGCTGAACCGCCGGGGGGCGTGCCTAGCCGCTCGACGCGAGTTCCTGCTCTCAATTCTATTGAGAGCAGGAGTAGCTCTCGCGCGAGCGCTGCGGCCCCCCCTCGCAGCGGGCCTGGCGCCGTTGCGGGGAGGGCTCTGGTGAGCGCAGCGTCCGCCACAGCGGATGCTGCAGCATGCAGCGGGGGCAAGGCCTTAGGCTCAGCCACTCAGTTTCATCACACGCAATCTCTAATATATATTTATTACCCATGAACCTTGTTAGTAGTAGATTTGAATAAGATCATTGTCTTCAAAAGTCAGGATCAACTTTGGATACCGATTAGTTTTCCCACACGCATCAATGAGATAGCACACTTAGGGCAGGATTCACTAAGCCGCGAGGCACGGTATCACACCCCAATGGGGAGTTTACTGCCATTGACTTGAACGGTGGTACATGTCAGATTGGGGCACAATACTTCACATCGCACCTCAGTAAATCACGTCCTAAAGTAATGCTCACCTTCAATTACACACGAATGGGATTCCTCTCTGGATTTCTGGGTCACGCTCGCATACACCAGTAATATTACCATCTTACCTTTTGGTACCCATCAGTGTGACTTTATCATAACTTTCTCTTACTCTACTGTACATGAGGGCAGTGCAGCAGGGGAAAAGGTGGCACTTTCCAATCTCCTCTCCCCCTTCTATGATCGAGTCATGTCATGGAAGGAAGGAGAAGAATTTGCCCATTCTTCTGCTGGAATTGTTTTCAGTAAATCTTCCCTGGCCGCAGCACCTCTGTCATGAGATTGAATGAAAGTGATAGCAATTTGAGAACAGGCCAATGTGTGGGAGCTATCAAACCGTCTCTCAGGAGAGCTGTTAATGGCTCCTACCAAGCAGACGTGGACATAATTTGCCATTTGCTCATTTAAAATGGTCACAGATCCTTTAAATCACTCTTGAGGGCACTGATCAAATTATAGTTGTGATTTGATTTACTGTACCACCAAAATAAAATAAACATAATAGTGTTAACATCTTTTGTCAAGGTACAAAATAGCATGTACATTCACAGATAATGTTTTTGTACATCTGTAGCTATAAGTGTACCATTTAAACTAGTGATGTACCGGATCCTAAAAAAACACTGTGTACCCAGGGAAAAAATAATAGTTATCTGGCCATGAAGGTTTGGAGGACAACAGTCGGTGGCGGAGAGAAAGAGGGACGGCATCGTGTAGCGGTCAGCAGCCGGCAGCGGCGGCGGAGGGAGAGGAGGATGGCAGTCAGTGGTGGCGGGAGAAGGGGACCATATGTGAGTAGCAGGAGTGGCACAGGAGGACAGCCGGGGAGGAGCGCGCTGTAGCAGCGGCAGACACCAGAAGTCAAAAAAGACTTCCGGGTCAGACTACTGGAGTGCACTCCTCACCGGCTGTCCTCCTGTGCCATTGCTGCTGCGCTCACATGGTCCTCCTCTCCCTCCACCACCGGCTGCTGACCACTGCAGGATGCCGTTCTCCTCTCCCTCCACCTTTGGCTGCCATCCTTCTCTTCTGCTGCCCTGCTCCTGCTGTTCTCTGTCCTGTTCTCCCGCCGCCCTGGAGGAAAGGGGTGATTGAGGAGGATCACTGAGGGAGCACAGCAGGATGGAAATACTCGGTACCGAGTTCTAGTGCCCTGGGCCGGGTCCGGGTAATTTCCAGGTAGCTTAAATATGGCCAGGTATGCCAGGTACTGGGTAATTTCCGGGTACCCGGCACATCCCTAATTTAAACATTTACAGTTGTACAGACAAGGGAAATACTCCTGTATCAGTTGTGATATTTTAGTTGAACGGTAACAGAATTGGAGAAGAAATTATGGATGATTGAAGGTGATGAGGATAGAAGAACATGCTGCAGCTGTCCTCAGCCTCCTCATGCAATTCTCATGCTCATGTCAGAACATCTGGGGAATAGGAGGTTGAACTGTGGTTGAAAGGTTGAATCAGCCAGCAGGAGAACAGAAGTGAGACTGAACTACAGTAGGCAAAGCTTGGTCGGGGCAAGGCGATGGCAGGGTTCATACAAAAGGGGGAGTAGTCATACAAGAGGGACACGGAACATACAGGGAGGGTGATCCAACTCATGGGACGGGAAAAGAGACAGAGAGCTGAGATGTTATTGTGCACTTCTGTTGGTATGATACTCAGTATAGTCAAATACCCAGTGATGTCTATGGTGAACGCTTGGCAATTAAGTGTCAGAGGGAGCAACCATTTATATGGGACACAGCAGACTGACCAAACATGACCATGGATTAGCGAATCTGTTACTTGAAAAATCTCTTTGAAATGAAATGATAAATATTTATCAGTGTGTATGCACCATGAACTATTTAAAAATGTGCTTAGCGTGGTCTCTTCTTTATAATAATTTTGAAATAAATCCTACATAATTGATGGCATTTCCAAAACTACAGAATGCCTTTCTCTGTGTGACGATGAAATGCATAATAAAACAATGTTATACAAAGTAAAAAATGGATTGACTGTGTTTTCACATTTACATCGCTGCTTTCCTAAATTACATTTTGGAAATAGCCTGCAGTCAGTAGCAGTTTTCATTTAGAACTGTTTTTTTTATATATATCAAATTTCTATTCTGTTGGAGTAATGTAATACCTTACAGTAAATCAAACTGCAAAGTGATTTCAAAAGGACAACTAAATAAATTACAATTAATATATTTTTCCCAGACTGTTGACATCCCAGATGCAGCTTACAGATACAGATAAATGATCGGTTTTATACCACACAAGGCATTCACAGGCACACGCAAAGATTCCAAATCATACCTTGTAGAATCGGCCACGGTACAATGTTTATTATGTGTTAAAATGAAAATGCCAATTATGTGTGAGCCACTTTATTTTCTTGCCGCGCACCTAACAAAAGGCGATAGTAAGATTTTCAGGATCAGAACTATCTGTATTTTTTTTTGCATTTACAAGTCAATGATGTAATAATTCCTAAATTTCAGTAAACAGAGTTGCAATATAAAGCAGTTCTCAGACCTAAGCAGCCCCTAAAAATAGTAATAGTGCTAGTAAAATAATAGGTCTTCACCAGACATTATTTAAGTTATGGTGTGTGAAAAGGTGACTAAAAACCCTCCACCGAATAGCATATAGCTTGCGGTGGAGGGTTTTTAGTCACCTTTTCACCCACCATAACTTAAATAATGTGTGGTGAAAACCTACATGTCTCAAATTGCAAAGCCAGTACAACCAACCTCACACTGATGAGACCAACAAGGTTGAAACAGTCTGTCTGTGAGTGGGTTTATTGGCTTTGCATCTCATCCCAGGCTATGTTTAAAAACTGTGTTTAAAGCAGCATGCATTGGCTTAAGGGTTTTCCAAGTAATGTGGTCTTGAGACAAAAGGTGGCACTGTGTGCTCATTTGCATGTCATTTCCCAGAATCCCTTGCTGTAGTGGAAGCACTATATGCTAGGTGATAATGGCGAAAAGCAGGGTTGCAGACCTGTCTAAGACATGTGAATGTGCTCACAAGTTATATGTTTATATGCTATACGGTTGAGGGTTTTTAGTCACCCTTTCACCCACCATAACTTAAATGATATATATATTATATATATATATATATATATATATATATATATATATAGAAAAAAGAACAAAAAAGAAACAGGCGCACACCTAGTGCATTACCACAATAAAAATGTATTGGATGAACATAAAATCTAACAAATGGCCACTCACAAGGATACAGCAAATAAAAGCATGTATGAGATAGGCTCTCATGTGCCTTGCAGCTCAATCACCAGCGTCCGTCCGCAATCAGTGGCGTCGTCACGTGGATCAGCCTCGCGAACCGGAACCGGAAGAGGGGTCTTTCACCTTCAGTGCTCCACCACATCGGTCCCTCCGGGAAACAGGCACCCCAGATGTATAATTGTATAAGGTAGCAAGCCGGGAGAGCAGCACACGGGAGCCAAGAGTTCTCAGTCAACCTGCATCAGTGTTTGTGGGCAAATGGCGGCCGGACTCTAGCCACGCCCTACGCGTTTCGTCATCAAATGGCGACTTCTTCAGGGGATATATATATATATATATACACATGTAGAGGTATCAGTACTGTGTTAGCTGAGCTTCAATAATCAAAAAATAAATAGATGATACCCTTTGCTTGCTTCATTCATTGTAACATCGCCGGAAGAAGAGATCAGTGTATCTCGAAAGCTCGCACAAATAAAAGCATTTCGTTAGCCACAGAACAGTATCATCTATTTATTTTTTGATTATATATACCATACTAACAGTCTCTTTTTGGTACTGTGCCTGGTTTGCCTTGATTATACCAACTGCATTTACGGTGTATGTATATAATATATGTATTTGACATCAGCATGTATTAGGCAATTTGGTACATGTGTTATCTATGCTTGCTGTGTGGTTTTATATTTACTAGGGGTGAGGCCGGCCTTGTAGGTACAAGGGGTTATTGTTAACCCTTGGTCTACATATATTTTGTGCTTATAGCCTTTTTTTCCTTTGCCTTGGTATTAGGGGTCCATCAGTATCTTCATAGGGGATTTCCCCTGTCTGATACATATTCTATCACAGGAGGATGTCAGGGTTTGTTTTAATATTTTTTGTATTTTATGTTTGATTATTTGTGCTGTTAAATAAATCATAATTTTCTTTGATATTTGTTCTGAGTATACTTGAGTGCTGGGTTGGGACGCTTTGCTTTTTCTTTTCATTGATATATATATATATATATGAAAAAAATTGATGAGCACAACTACACCCCTCCCAATTATATGTAGATGTGTATAATATGTAACGTGTTCCTAGAAATGCAGCTATAATGTCTCAGGTCAAATACAAAAAGGAAAGATAGAAGAGAAAAATGACATGAGCACAGATAAAGGAACAAAAATATCAATACCAAATAAAATATATACCAAAATGGCTAAATCTAAAATGGTTAATTAGACACAGCACAAATGACTTGCAAAGTGCAATAGTGCAATATTGGGGTAAATGTCCCATGAGGATATTGATGAAGAGTACGATCCTAAAAAAATTGAAAAAACTACAAAATAGTGAAGTACTGTATAAAAGGTTTATAAACACAACTGGTGGAAAGCCACTTACAACATGACAATGTAAAACAGCATTGTGGGATTGTATCCCGGTACCGCAATCACTGTGAAGTTGATGTCGGCGTCTGAGAACTCCACGCTTGCTGACAACTGCACCATCTGATTGGCAGACTCCAAAGATCCAACCCGCTCGGTCGTTCGCCTCCTCATTACCAGCCGGTGACGTCAGGAATATGGGATACGTCCATATGCTCAGGTGAAGAACTGCGCACATGAGGAACTTTCTTTTGGAAATGAAACGCATAGGGTTAAGTGGGTAACCTGCTGAGCCCGGTCCTGGCTCCCCCACAACACCGCGGGAAGCTCAGGCACTCCTGTTCCTAACAGGTACGCACCACACCACATGTAATCTGCCCTCATGTACCCTAGACACCACCGTAGAGTCTGGGGGAGTGGGGGAAGCAGGGTTACATTTGGAGGCGCTGCTGAGATGATATACATCAGAACAGGACCGGCTTATAGCAAGGCGGAATAGGCAGACTAAGATGCACTCTCCCGGCAGGTGCCTTAAGAAGGTAGCGTGAGGCAACTGGGGGGTCATAGCGGTAACCTATCCGGGGACCATGGCTCAGGGCCCGCGTTACGAAGGTTGGATAGTTAGAGCTGACCAAGTCCCTTGAGGCAGGTAGCGTGAGGCAACTGGGGGGGCCGCCAGTTAACCAGTCCAGGGACCATGGCCCAGGGCCGCGCTATGAGTGGCCAAAAGCAGGAGGTGCCCGTACCTAGACAAGAGGTATCATAGCTATCACCTGTACCACAGATTCCTTGCAACAGGAGAGGAGTTCCGCTGAGCCTTGGGTATCAGCCACCTCAATTTAGTGGGCCACAGACAGTATGAAGATGCAGAGTTCACATTTGGAGGGAAAACATGGTCTAGGTACGAGATACCCGTTAGACATGGAAAGTAGGGCACAGGCACATTTGGAGGGAGTATCCAAGATGGCGGCCATCCCTACATGTGCTCTGCGGAGCAGGAGAGGCGAGTTAAAATGGCGGTTCCCGCCAAGCCTGTAGCACGCACATGAGATTTGCAAAAGGACTGTGAGACAGTTGTGGCGGGAAATGTGCAAGAGTCTGGCGCCAAACTCTGATTCCTTGCAGGAGGAACGGAGCGGCGCGAAAGCCGAAATGCCACGTCACGCTGACAAGGAAAAGACCCCGCCTCTGGATTCCACCAGAGGGAGGGGGCCCATGGAGAGCCAATCAGGAGAGTCCTTCCCCGCGAAGGGAGGGACCGGAGACCTGAGCGAAGAGCGTCACTTTTGTCTGGCATTTGAGGAGCAAGGAGCTGGAAAACTGAGTTGTCTACACTCTGAGCGAATCATGTCCGAGATAAGTACCTCCATTCACCAGGTACTTGGAGGCCTACTGGTCGTGGCGGTAGCGGAGCACGAATACGTTCGTTGTTTGTGTGTGCACTGCGGACTACCGGGCGCGGTGCCAAGTACCAAGGCCCGATGTACTAAATGTGGCACGTTTTACCTGTGGCCGACCGAGCCGTGGGATTTGTTCGGCACGCCGCGGGGTGCCTCTCCAGGAACTTTGACAGAGGTGGCGGAAGACAAAGAAAAGACTACCCTGGGTCCCCGTTATACCATATCGGGAGGAACCAAGGCTCAGCTAGCTATTGAACTAAGCAAGCTGGCCACCCAGACAAGCGCGACCGCAGTGGAGGTGCACAAGCGAGGACATTTTGTACCTATAACCACTGGTTGTATCGCTGAAGAACCCGGTGACTCCCCAGCGGAGGAACCGATCGTAATTTCTTCGGAGGAGGAGGAGATGGGTGTAACATCGGTGGAGATGCGCCTACCGGCAAACCACCCCAAAGGCATCAAAAGAGAGCAGACAAGTCCGGGGACCATCCAACAGCGAACGCTGGTGCGGCCGGAGGCCCGTACGAGTCCCACTGCCGTGGTGACTCCCAGTGCAACGGAGACGGAGACCGAGATGATCCTAGCGGAGTCCGATGTCGTCAAAAAGCAGCGGAGTGGTAAGGAGACCCCACCACCCCCTTACTCCCGCCAGGCCCAGTCCTCACTCGCGGTGAACGAGAAAGAGAGGCTTGAGGACTACTTGTTCGACCGTGTACCGGATGTTCCACCGCCGGCCCCGGGGGTCCTCGATGCACCGCCGGTGCGTGACCCTGGAGCGGATGGGGACTCGGCAGGCGATTCGGACCACACCGGTTCCAGTTCCACTGGGAGGAAGACCAGTCTTGGGGGGATATTCTCCCCTTCACACATAGCCTCTGTCATGGCCAGGGCTAATCTACAGAATCGAGACCCCTCCCGAGAAGCCCAAAGTATGAGGGGGAGTGCCGCTAAGAAAAAGTTCATTGGGCGGGGTGTCACCCGTTTGTTGGACATTGCTCTGGACGTTTCCCCAGCCCCGGCCCATAGCTCCACTGCCCCGGCCACTGCCCCTGCCCTGTCACGAGTGGTGCCACTGGACCTACCAGGGATAAATTATGTAAAAACCCCAAATACTCCAAGGACTTGCGTGACTGGGAGTTGAGTGAAGAGGGGTCTGAGGGGGAGATACCGTATTCAAGTGTTATACCTGTACTAACCCTGTGCTGTTTTCTCCTGCAGCTAGAGGGAGGGACCATGAGTCTCACACTCCAGTAGAGACTGGGTCTACTAGTAAAGTGGTGCACAACGTAAACCCCACTAGGTATTATAATGCCAAAGGAAGGAGAGATTGCTCGCGATCTACTGATGCGGGTATGTCCGGTGTATCATCACCGATAGAGTCTGATGTAGAACGCACTAGTCAGTCTGCAGAGTACGAACACCGCGATAAATGGTGGGCGCCTTTGTTCACCGGATACCACGAGGGGATGGACCGTACGCGGTTCTTGTTAATTAAGAACGATGTAGTAGATCATTGGTGGGCGGCTGGTTCTTTCACTCCGCAGGAGATGGGGGATGAGTTAGATCACCGGTTGAGGGAGATAGAACAGAAACGTGTTGTAGCTCAAGGCCCCAGTATATTGTATGACGAAGTAGCCCCAGAGGAGCCGTTGTTTTGGGTACTGCCAAGCAGGGCAGGGCACCGCACACTTACCAAGCTAAGTCGAGCTGACCGGGCCATAGTCGCTAGATACCGGCAGTCGCACGGTTATGAATATCCCTACGTGCCGGAGCCCATCATGAGAGAGGTTGAAGATAACCGAGACAGTTGGCTTAGGGAGGCAGTTCAAGAGTACCTACGGACCAAGTACGGTCGGGCGGGGTATCACAATGAGGATAAGATTAGTGAGCTAGTGCGCATATGGAACATCGGTAGGTGTATTTACATGCACGGTGTTACATACAGGCCTGAGCATGGGCCAGTTCAGTCATTCGCTGTGACTGTCACTGACCATAATGGACGACGGGTAAGGAAGCCTGATCCAAGGCACTATCTGTAGGGTTCTCCATGTTGGGAGTACCCGGGTGTGCTTACAATTACTACCTCATTATGCATGTATTATGATTGTTATGTGTGCTGTTTCCCAGGTGGTTCACCGCAGGATGGTACTGCTAAAGATAGGTCCAAGTGGGGACCATTGGATTCCACCATAGGGAGAGTGTAGCCCCCTGTAACCAGCACAGGTTATAACTATCTTCCTTATACTGTGATAAGCCCTGTTAAGATCAGGCGCCAGTAATCATCATGGGTTTTCCCCCTTCATAGCCCTATCATGAGTGGTAGACGCAGGCCTGGACTCTGCTGCAGGTGTGAGCAAGAGGGGAGGTTCTGCTGACACCACAAGGGGCGGGGCTAACTCTATATTTAGCAGCCAACTCCGGTGAGTGGCTGGGGTCTTTCTCTTGTTCTTTCGTTCGAGAGAGTAGTTAAGAAGAGTGCGAGTGACCAGTGATATCGAGAGTATAGAGTTGCCGGTTATTATGCCGTGAGCCACGAATCCTGCGGAACGGTCCGAAGAGTATCAGGAGGCGGCGGTCTCCCCCGCACAGAGTGCCGGAAGAGAGAGAGAGAGGAACTGTAACGATCAGCGTCTGTAGGTAGAGCTGATAGAATTATAGACTGGTGGACCAATGCCCTCACCCCACTGCCAGGGGTGATGGGGGGAGAATTCAAGACCCACCTTGAGGCTAGCCTCGGGGGTGGGCCACGGGGTATTGAAGCCCTAGCTCAGACCATCCTGTCGGAAGAGTGACTTGGAGGGAAGGAGAGGAGGAAGTATTTGGGCGGAGGCGAGCTGTGTATAACCCATCCTGGCTATTGTGTTGCGGCTGCTGGAAGCCTTATCATTGGGATATTGTTGCTCTGTCAAATAAAGAGACTATTCTTCAACCGTAAAGACTGTGTGTGACTTGGAGAGTATAACCCTGGGACCCGAGGGGTTCTTCTATACCGGTCCTGTCCCATTACCCTGGGAGTACTGAAGATGGAGGCGCTGCACCACTAAGAGATCATGGAGGCTATCACCTCAGAAGCCCGGTCCTGGCTCCCCCACAACACCGCGGGAGGCTCAGGCCCTCCTGTTCCTAACAGGTACGCACCACACCGCATGTAATCTGCCCTCATGTACCCTAGACACCACCATAGAGTCTGGGGGAGGGGGGGAAGCAGGGTTACAACTATAATCTGTACTACTGACACCTCACATCAATATATCTTCAATAAAGGTACTCAGATGATTTTCTAGGCACAATAGTGAGAACATTTTGCCATATCTTTATGTTGTATTCTGCCTAGAATAAGCTATCAACTTTCTTTACTTGATCGGCTTTGTGTGTCCTTAAATGTTTATTTTGTATTTTATTTGCTTGAAATTCCCATTGAGCAAAAGACCTTCCTAACCACTACATGATATCCTAGTATTCTCCTAAAAGAATCTAGATTGAGAAATATGAAAATAAACAGAAACATTTTAGCCACTAGATGCCACTATTAACACATACCAAGATTTTGCTATGAAACACTTGGCAATAAGACTTACTGTATAGCGCAAGTCACAGAGTTTGTAACATTGATGTTCTATAATCCTCATCTGTTACTATGAATTCCACAATAAAGGCTGGTGACATTGTCTGTTGGTTTCAACCAGCGTATTCCATTACAATTGCCATACTTAATAACATAACTGGATGTTTTTATTTATTTGAAGCCCCCTATTGAATGGCTTCTGGTTTCTTTAAGGGGTTAACTAGGAGGGCTCACTCAGCATTCGCCCCTCCCCTTTCTACCCCATGACCAGTGATGTCATCATAGGAAGCACAGAAGGTATGTATAGCCGCCCCACCCTTTGTTCTGGAAGCAGGTTCTTCAGTGCTGACTGGGGTCCTCATTGTAAGTTCTGTATATAAGTTTCTATGTGCCTAGTCTGCAGTTAGCTTTGTCTTCTGTCACAGTTTATTATTTTCCAGTTTAGTAACATGCCCCGATCTTCAGTAAGCAGCTGTTCGAGGATAAGGAAGTCTAAGTTTACAGGAGAAGGATGCATTGCTGTTCTGTCCCATAGGGTTGTCCTACAACATCCTGTAGTTCTATTGAATCGACCCAACTGACTGGCTCATCTAGCATTACTGTCTCCCTACAAGCTATTCCACTACATTCTTATGCAACGTGTAACTAAGCCTATGTACCTCTTCTCAATAGGACTGGAACCTACTAGTGGATGATTCCCAAAAAGTATTATTTGTCATGGTTATTGTACCAGGAATGTCTATGTGAACGTTTTTTGAACAGCTGTTCAAGAAACACCTTTTCTTTTATAAAAGTTCCTCGCGCCCATTTCTATACTGCACTTTCATCCACGTCTAGCCAGCACTTACCCACGTACCATCTATGTGGCTGAGAGACTGAGCATTTACTTTATGGACTATCTGATGTGACACCATTCATAGCCGGTTAATGGGGGGTACATTATTATTAATTCTGTTTTAATTAGCTGAAATAAGTTCAGCAGGATAATTGGAAGACTATATCTGTATTTTATTTATTTATAAAATGTTTTACCAGGAAGTAATACATTGAGTTACCTCTTGTTTTCAAGAATGTCCTGGGCACAGACTTATGATGATGATACATAGTTACATTAAATGAACAGAGTTATGCAGTATATTCTATTTAAAGACATGGCATGAACAGTTAAATATAAGATATGTTATAGGCGTATGGAATAGTTACAGACCAGATTAAAATGTGAGACTGGTGGCGGCTGTGAGAGTCTCTGGTATATTGTTCCAGTTATGGGGTGCACAGTAAGAGAAGGAGGAGTGGCCAGATACTTTGCTGAACCTGGGGACAGTGAACAGTCTTTTGGAGTCAGATCTCAAATGATAAGCGCTGCGTGTGGTAGGGGTGAGGAGCTTGTGCAGATAGATGGGTAACTTGCCCAGAAAGTATTTCAAGGCAAGACAGGAAAAATGAACTTTGCGCCTAGACTCAATTGATGGCCAATCTAGTTCTTTGAGCATTTCACAGTGGTGTGTTGTAGTTACATTGGAAGACAAAGCAGCACATTAAGTTGTAGATGGTGTCCAGTTTGCTAAAGTGAGTTTGGGGTGCTGTATCTTATACTATGACCCCATAGTCTATAATTGGCATTAGCATCTGCTGTGCAATGCGCTTTCTGACCAGCAGACTTAGGGAGGATATGTTCCTAAAAAGTACACCTTAGGTTTTGAATGTCATGTTATCAATGTGCAACACAAATGTTAAATGGAAGTCAAACCATATGCCCAGATATTTTAAACTGGTGGCAGGGGCTAAGATGGTTTTAGAGTTGGAATGTGGGGTAGTAACAACTCCAGCCCAGCTTTCAGTCTGCCTAGTAGGCTAATTAACTAATTTAAGCTAAGCTTTTGCTTTTAAATATCAGACATTTTGCCGTCTCTTTTGTTAGCTGCAAAATCAGAATTCACCCCTCCTCCTCCTTTTCATACTGCCTGCTCCTTAGTATGGGCCTTATCCTTATCTCTATTTAATATATTGTTAGCCATTTGTTACTGATTCTTTACTTATGTGCACAAATGACAACTGTACCTAACAGTTTGATTTTGGGCTGAAAAACATTGTTTGATATTCAACATATCCAAGTTACACTTGGTACACTGGCCTTGCGTTTTCAGACATGTTTCAGGTTTTGTTCTGCTGTCTTGCCTTTGCCTAAAACTAGGAAGATAAATATTCAAAATAAATTGGTGCACTGCTGTGCAACACCTGCTAGGACTTGTTTAGCAGTTGTTACATCAGGATTTAGCAAGTAAATGAGAATCTCCATGGCTTTTGTGGGCTTTAGCCAGCAGTCATATTCATCGATTTTAAATAGGCATTCAAACTAATCTCACAAAAACATTCCCTGGACAATTTAACAATGTAATTGGCTTCTTTAAACAAATGTAATCATCCTTAAAGGTAGATGTTCCACACACTACTAGAGAATTAATCTTCCTTAAATGACCCCCAAGGAAATCTACACACAAAAAGAAACACATTAACAGTGAATGATTATTAATGTGATAATGAGGTCAGAAAAGGCTAAAATAAACATGTTAATGGTTGCTTCAAATATTGTATAAAAAGATTAAAAAGATCAGGAGATTTACATCATGGTGCTATTTTGCAACACGTGAAATCATTTATTTGTTAGTTGAAACTAACTGACTTAACTAAAGAGGTGGCCCACTATATAATTTTGGTCCATCTACACCTCATCTGTATGTGAAAGGTAGAGACACTGAGAGCTATAATTTAATAAAAGCTTAATCTGCCAAACTTTCACCCCAGAACTTAAATAACCTGAATAAAGCAGGTCACACGTTGGTTAAAATGGAAGTAACAGGTCACAGCTTTAATTGAATGTAACCCCCTTCCCCCCCACTACGTGAGATTGGGGGGGGGATACCCTCCTTCTGGTTACATTAAATGGGTCTTGGTGCTGTGACCTGCTGGCAAACAGGAGGGCTGAGGCTCCGCGGTGTTGTGGGGAGAGCCAGGACAGGGACAGGGATTGAGACAGGTTACCTTTCTTGGGTCATCTCTGGGTGGTAGCAGCGCCTCCAGCCAGTAGGGATCCTCTGGGATCTTCAGAGGAGGGGTCCCCACTGACACTCCTCATTCACCAAAGACAGTGACTTCACACAGCAGTATCTCTTTTCTGCTGGTCTTTATTCAGCAGAGCAGCATACAGCATGATACACAGCATTGTCTCTCTGCATGCCTAGACCCTGTTCAGCATTCTCTGCCATCCTCCCCCCCCCCCACCCTCTTACCCAGGTGGGGGTAGGATGGAGAGAAACTCTTCGCTGTACTTCTATCAGCTCAACTCAATAACTGACAACTTAATTTAGGAGGTGTGTCTCAATTTGGACAACTCAGGGGAGTGTCTCTAACTTTGAATCATTACAAGACAAAGTCGGATACAGATTGGCCCGCACACAGCAGGGGGCGTTCCAACCAATATCCACCCCTTTGATTGAAATACCTCATGTTGCAAGGCCCGCCCTTGAATATCTACATATTCAAGGCTGAAAACTCACATGCAGGCCATGTGAAGGAATTAACCTTTCCACTGCCTGTACTAACAGGGTAGTGGAAAGAAAAAATCCCTATATTGTGGCACTTGGAGAGAAAAAACACCCTCGTTAAAACTTAATTTTATTATTATATAATTAAAATAAAGCTGTTTGGAAAAACCACATATCAGAACAAAAGGACTAACTAAAATAATTAAAAGGACGGAGAGGTGTGGTGAGGGTGTTGATAGGAGAGTATTATATATATATATCTCTTCCTATTAAACTTTAATTAACCCTTATAATCGGTATGGGTAGTCTCTATATCATGAGTAAGTGTAAATACTTCAAATGGTCTTGTATCTCAGATCCCCTGTAACCAATAATATATAAGGTATAGATTGGATGGGGTATACACAGTCCTCAATAAGCATGTCTGATAGGGAGATGTAAAGCCAGACTAAACATAAATGTGGACCAGTTAAATAGGAATGATTACAACTTACATTTTACTTTTTTACATCATGAACAAAAGATCGAGTATCTTGATTTACTTTTATCTGTAGATTCATGTCAATCTATTCAATCTGACATCTACAGAAAACCAAATTCAAGAAATACGTTTCTTAAAGCCAACAGTGGTCACCCACGTCCTTTAATAAAAGGCATACCGAAGGCACAATTCCTAAGGTTGAAACGTATTTGCTCAACAGATGACTCATTTGTAGAGCAATCTAAAGAATTAGCTTTGAGATTTTTCAAAAGGGGATACTGTAAAATGGACCTACAGGAAGCTTTTGATCATGCATTTCATACCCCACGTATTAAATTGTTGAAGAAAAAGATTAAAATAGATTGCAAAAAAGAATCAACGCCACTCTATTTTATTACACAACATAGTCGCCAAGCAAATAACATCCGCTCCATTATATTAAAACACTGGAACATCTTGTCATTGGACAATAAACTTAAGCCACATACTGAAAAGTTACCCAAATTTGTATTTAAAAAAGCTAAGACCATCTCCAATTATATATCACCAAGTATGTATACAAAACCACATACAAAAACTAAATGCTTTGTCCCTCCTATGGGTTTTTACAAATGTGGCTTTTGCAAAGTCTGTTCCTATGCAAAACCAATTAAAACAATTCAGTCAAAGATAAATAAAAACAAAACCAAATTGAGGAGTTTTATTACGTGCAACACTAACCATGTAATATATCTCTAGTCATGTGGCTGTGGTATGGGCTATGTAGGGCGAACGATACGACCATTGAAACTTCGAATAATGGAGCACATTAGAAGTATTAAGAACAAAGATCAGAAGTTCCCTGTGGCACGACACTTCATGGAATGTCCCAAAGGAAATTTGGACCACCTTACATTCAGTGGTCTAGAACACATTCCACTCTCAGTCCGACGTGGAGATCGTCAGAACACTCTAAATAGAAAAGAGATGTTCTGGATCTTCACGTTAGATACCATGACACCTAGAGGTATCAACGTGGACTGGGAGATAAAACATTTTTTGTAGAACCATCTATTTCTTGCCACAGGGAGCCCTGTAAAATATGTGCTCCTGTTCGTGTAGTTCGCCCACATGGCCCATCAATATACTCCTTTTGAGTAAGTGATCACAATCAATATGATAAACGACAAAATTAATAATTTTGTCTATTTGTAATGTTGGGTACCTAGCATTTACTTAAAATGTTGATATATCTTCCATTTGGTCCTTTTATATCATGTTTAATGAGGAATGCAAAATACCACATATATATATATTTTTTGCCCACTAAATCCATTCCATATGTTTACAATATATTGTTACAAATATGACAATATTTAATTCATCTTCTGGTCCTTTTCCCCTCTTTTCCTCCTTCCCCCCCCCCTTTTTTTCTCCCCCTTCTACCCTTCCCCCCCCCTCCCCCCCCTCTCCCCACACCCCTTCCCCCCCCCTCTCCCCACACCCCTTCCCTTTCCTTCTCCACCTCCCTTCTCCATTCTTGTCCTACCCTTCCCTTTCCCATTCCTTTAACACATATATCATTAATCATGAGATCTGAAAAGTTCACACTTGTATGTTCAGTAAACTATATTGATAGCATGTTCAATTATGCAATATCTTGCTGGTCTTGTTATTCTATCCCATACAATTGCATTTATATATACTTGATAATTTTAAAGTGCAACTGAGTATGCTCTGATCAAGCAAATTGTTCTAATTATGAATTGTAATAATAACAATATAAATGTACTTAATGTATGTTTTACATCAATTAGATATTGGAAATCTCCATTACCCCTGCCATTACTTGTTTTTATTTTAATTATTATCATTATATTTTTTTAATCTATTTTTTCCATTTGTTGCTTTCTATTATGACATATACATTATGAAATTTATCTTTGTATTTATTTAGATCTCATTAAGGTTTATATTTGATTAATAATATGAATTATATTGTTTTTGATGTTTAAATGTAGATTGCTTAAAATGTTTGTTTTCATTTCTTTTGTTTTTAACCTTTTAGTCCCTATTGCGCATGTCACTGAAGCCCATGGGTGCCGGGTGAATGTCATTCAGCTATGACTCAGTATTCCATCATGCAGCCTGCTGTGTGTGTGGTGTAGGCTCACTGGCAGACAGGCACCATAGGTGGCGCACTTGCGCTATGTGTGAGTGTCTTCAAGCCATGAGCCTGGCAGTCTATCATACAGCATGCAGCATACTCAGAGCCCATTTGCTGTGTGACGTCACTTCCGGTTCACATCCGGTATATCAGAGGCCTGCACACGGGTAATGTTACTCTTTGAAAAAGCCCATGCTTGGGTGAAACGCGTTAGAGGTGCAGGGGCATCCTTTTCCCCCCCTCTTTTTAACCATGCTTTAATAAAGGACACTTCACAGCACAGTCCAGCAGTTGCTACGTTTTTTCTGCCTCGTGGTGCCCGCTGAAACACCCCTTCCAAACCGGAACAGGTACACCTTCTCTGCATCCCTTGTCAGCCATGGAGCACACAGAACCGGCGTTCACACCGCATGTGAGTAAACCTGCTGCTTAAATGAGAGCCACCCCAGGCATACAAGATTATTCAATTCAGGGAAATTGCAGAGGTCAAGGGGGGGTCCAAACACTCCCTACTTACAACTCTGTATACCTCTGTTATACCTTGTGCCATCTAGGGGTTTAATGCATATAGCCTCAAGCATGCAATACCACACCAAGTGATCCGGTTTAAAACGCAGTTAAAAACATTTACTTTACAATTACTGTGGGTCACATATGCTCTGTAGCACTGGTTAATTGGGGCCACTTACCCCTTACAATTTTTTAAACATAATGGTAGCTAAGGTGAAGCAGCCATACATACAGTTAGGTCTGGAAATAATTGGACACTGATACAAGTTTTGTTATTTCGGCTGTGTACCAAAATAAATTCAAGTAACAGTTAAATAATGAATATGGGATAAAGTGCAGTCGGTCAGCTTTAATTTGAGGGTATTCACATCCAAATTGGAGCAAGGGTTTAGGAATTACATCTCTTTAATATGTAGCCCCCTCTTTTTCAAGGGACCAAAAGTAATTGGACAATTGACTCAAAAGCTGTTTCATGGACAGGTGTGGGCTATTCCTTCGTTATTTCATCATCAATTAAGCAGGTAAAAGGTCTGGAGTTGATTCCAGGTGTGGCATTCGTATTTGGAAGCTGTTGCTGTGAATACACAACATGCGGTCAAAGGAGCTCTCAATGCAAGTGAAACAGGGCATCCTTAGGCTGCAAAAAAAAGTAAAGTCCATCAGAGAGACAGAGAGATAGCAGGAACATTAGGAGTGGCCAAATCAACAGTTTAGTACATTCTGAGAAAAGAGAACGCACTGGTGAGCTCTGCAACACAAAAAGGCCTAGACGTCCATGGAAGACAACAGTGGTGGATAATCGTAGGATCCTTTCCATGGTAAAGAAAAACCCCTTCACAACATCCAGTCAAGTGAAGAACACTCTCCAGGAGGTAGGCATATCATTATCCAAGTCTAACATAAAGAGAAGACTTCACGAGAGCAAATACAGAGGGTTCACCACAAGGTGCAAACCATTCATAAGCCTCAAGAATAGAAAGGCCAGATTAGACTTTGCCAAACAATATCTAAAAAAGCCAGCCCAGTTCTGGAACAGCATTATTTGGACAGATGAAACTAAGATCAACCTGTACCAGAATGATGGGAAGAAAAAAGTATGGAGAAGGCTTGGAATGGCTCATGATCCGAAGCATACCACGTCATCTGTAAAACACGGTGGAGGCAGTGTGATGGCATGGGCATGCATGGCTTACAATGGCACTGGGTCACTAGAGTTTTTTGATGATGTGACAGAAGACAGAAGCAGCCGGATGAATTCTGAAGTGTATAGGGATATATTGTCTGCTCAGATTCAGCCAAATTCAGCAAAGTTGATTGGACGGCGCTTCACTTTACCAATGGACAATGATCCAAAGCATAATGCGAAAGCAACCCTGGAGTTTTTTTAAGGCAAAGAAGTGGAATATTCTGCAATGGCCGAGTCAATCACGTGATCTCAACCCGATCGAGCATGCATTTCACTTGCTGAAGACAAAAATTAAGGCAGAAAGACCCACAAACAAACAACAACTGAAGACAGCTGCAGTAAAGGCCTGGAAAAGCATCACAAAGGAGAAAACCCAGCGTTTGGTGATGTCCATGCGTTACAGACTTCAAGCAGTCATTGTCTACAAAGGATTCTCGACAATATTAAAAATGAACATGTTATTTATGATTGTGTTAATTTGTCCAATTACATTTCAGCTCCTGAAATAAGGGGACTGTGTAGGAAAATGGTTGCAATTCCTAAACGTTTCATACAATATTTTTTTCAACCCCTTGAATTAAAGCTGAAAGTCTGCACTTCTATTGCATCTCGGTTGTTTCATTTCAAATCCATTGTGGCGGCGTACAAAGCCAAAATTATGAAAATTGTGTCAGTGTCCAATTATTTCCGGACCTAACTGTATATCTGGCAATGTAAATATCCAGCCTTTAACAGAACAAGTTTAGGACAACTGCAGAGATAGAGGAGACTAACCCTCAGGTCTGAGTGCTCTTGCTGCCCACAGATGCAGTCTGCGAAGCACTCAGACGGTATACAGCCCACACCTCACAGATGAGCCGACGTCACGCGATGGTGACATCAGACGTACCCTACGTACGTTTCACCGTAACTGGCTTCATCAGGGCCACTATCTCTAGCCTGTACTAACAGGACTGACAGAGAAAAGGCCCCAGAACAAGAAGCAACTACCAGGAGTCTATGTTACATTAACAACACACATTAATCATTATCTGCCCGCCAGCCCCAGCAAAAACGGGTTTCAGAGTATCCACAAATTATGACCACAATGGGAGGAGATTCTGACTATATTTCTGGTGGCCTCCTTCCCCCACCCCAGGATGCTTCACTAAAGTCCGTACAGTGGCTGCATAGGCCCAACCGCACAGCTGGCACCCAGCTTTTCCACATCATGATTTGGACAGAGCTGTCCTGACCACACAGTTGGCACCTCCAGCCTACCAATCTCTTCTTGGGACTATTCACAGGTCCACTTCCTTGTACACCTTTTGCATCATTGAGCTGGGTGGTGTGGCACCCGGAGAACCCATGAAACAAAACTCTTTAAATGGCGCTGACACGTTCACCCTGAGCTGTGACCTGTGTGTTCAGTGTCTAATGTTTGTAACCATGTGTTTGGAGATATGAACAAGCACAGGGGACACATTTTGTTTTACAGACGTTTCATAGACAATCTCCTTTCCATTTGGGAAGGTGATGTCTCCACTCTTTTAGAGTACATTCACTCACTTAACCACAATGATTACAATTTAACATTCACCTATATTTATCACCTTCATCACATACATTACTTAGATCTGTGTTTATACATTGACACTGCACTCAGAATTCAGACTGATATATTCTGCACACCTAACTCATGCAACACTTTCCTTAGGGCGAGCAGTTGCCATCCTGATGCCCTGTTCAGGGAGATACAGAAAGGACAATGTTAATGTTACCCTAAATGGTCACCATTAGCATACCTCTGCACACATCTTTTACACCTTCCTATTAAACATTGTAGTTTAATAGCTCTCTTGCATGGATGATTGTTAGCTCATGTTCTTGATGCAGGGCCTCCGACACAATCCCCGTCTCACCTTATGTTCGGTAGCACCGCGCAGCCGTTCCACCAGGCCTGGGGAATCCTCTGCCGTGGTTCCATCTGCTCCGTTGAATTGTCCGCACCCTAAGGGAAAAGTCCCTTACTAATGGCCAGCCCTACAATACTCCACTACGGTGTAGGGGAACTATCTGGGGCCTATGGGGAAACAGGTCTGGCCTAGTCCAGGTGCTTGACTAGCTCCCTGGACACTACCTCTCCCTTCGCCGGCTCCATCAGAACTGAGCACACCGCCTCCAGTCCGCGGAGGAAATCCTGAACGACAGGACCTCTTCTTCCTGCAGCGCCAATCTCAAGATGGCTGCTGCCTTACACACAGTCCATATGTATGTGGCTGTGCCAACCACAACATGGCCGACACAGCTCACTAAACCCTCCCACGCAACGGTACCACTGCCAGAGAGGAGGCAAGGGAGGGTACCCTGCTACACAGTATTGACAATGTTGCGAAATTTCATAGTGGTCGGAAATGAGTCCTATTTAGTAGAATACCCATTTACTTATAAACCTCCCAAAACACTCCAAGTAAAGAGATACCTGTGAAAAATGCAATTGAAGTATTTTGAATGTACTCTGCATATTTAAATGAATTAATTTCCCAGGAGTGTTCACTGGTATCTCTCCACATCAGAGTCTGCATTATAAAGACTTGGAGAATCGCTTGAGAACTCTGAAAAATAATTGATTTTGTTCACTGCGAGGCAAATCAATCTGGAAGTATTGTCTACTGTGCTCTGGGTGCCTGCTGACTGCTCAGCTGTTAAGCTGTTCTCACTTCACCTCAGACTCTCTTAGAAAAAACACCAATGTTACAGCAAAGGCAACTTCAGAAGGGTGCTAGCTGTTTGCTGTCAATCGGTGATGTTTCTGAAGTTACTGCTGCTCTGACGCTGGACTTGGTAAAAGTTATTGGTGTACATTGGTATATTACCTTGCTCTCCCGCCCCATTTACTTCTTCCACAACTATCTCAAATAGCAAGAAGCTCTCAGAAACACACCAACCCTCTCCTTCTGAGGTACCTTATGTTTCCAGTCTCCCGTACAAATTGCAAGCTCCTAGTACCAGTGTATGTTAATGTTGATTTGTTACTGGTCTCGCCTTCCGACCCCATTGTACTACGCTCTGGAATATGTCGGTGCGTTAAAAATAAATGATGATAATAATAATTTAGGACACATTGTTTTACTTAATCTTTTTGTTGTTGGCCTGAAATATGAGGTCCACATATCATAGGAAGTGAAGTTTACAGCTGTTCTGGTCATTGGTTCTTGTTGAGTTGTGGCACATTTTATTGGACTAACATATGACAGAAGAGAACAGTCTGTCCCGCGCCATCGCTGTCAGCGAAGGCGTCCGGTTCCACGTGGGGGGGGTGGAGGGGTATCCGGTTCTCACCGTGATGAGAGTCTCTAGCCTTGCGGTAGTGGCCCGGTCCCAGACCACGGGCCACAACTGCTGCACGTCGTTCTTCTGTGTCCCTGACACTAATGATGCTAAGTGGGACAGTGTCCTTGTCTAAGGGGCCTGTTCCTATAGCAGCCACAAGCTAATTGGGGCTCAGGGCCTACCTTTGGCCTAAGGGGATAAGCTAGGCCTAGTCCAGGGAAGCACACAACCTCTCAGCTTCTCTCCTTCTGCAGATTGGCTGGGTCTCAAACTCTGGAGCAGGGGATCCTCGCAGCATTATTGGCTTAGCTGTGGCACCTGATCCCCCAGCCCCTGTGCATTGTGGGGCTTGTAGTCCCCACGGAGCCCTGTATCTGTAATAGCCGTGCTGCTGATCCTTTGCACCATATTCAAGATGGCGGCGCCCTGCCAAGGGAACGCCAACACAAGCCCCACGCGCAACCCAGCCCCCACCCGCTCCCAACTTTATACGGAGGGGAATCAGGTAGCCACAGGATGCGGAAGTGCAGAGCACAGCAGGACAACAGGACTCCACAGGACAGCAGCGGTGTAGTAAAAAGGATACTTTATTGACACGTAATGGTGCAGACAGGGATGGGTGCAAGAAAAATCTCCTTCTCTTACACGTTTCACGCCTGTGCGGCGCTTCGTCTGATGAAGCGCCGCACGGCGTGAAACGCGTAAGAGAAGGAGATTTTTCTTGCACCCATCCCTGTCTGCACCATGACGTGTCAATAAAGTATCCTTTTTACTACACCGCTGCTGTCCTGTGGAGTCCTGTTGTCCTGCTGTGCTCTGCACTTCCGCATCCTGTGGCTACCTGATTTTCTATTCAACTTCGCAGAAGCACGCATCTAAGAAGGCAAACGGGCTTGGTTCAAGTGAGTCACTGTACTTTATCATTGTTCTGGGAGGTATACTACAGGTGTTCATAGGCGTTTTCCAGACCTGGTCCATATTGGGAGTGATGTGGTGGGGCTTATATATCTCCATTCACCACACTCACCAGGACATCATGCATATGTCTTAATCATACGCCCACCTATATACCTTAGTACTCACTTATATACCTTAACCCAACCTATTGTTCCTCTTCAATCAAGATATTGCTACTGATAACATGTCTATTACCTGTGGTCATTAGAGCACTATCATTGAACTATATTCTTCTACCTTGATACGGAGGGGGAAGCACCAACCCAGCTTCCCCCATGCACACCTCCTGCCCTTGATCTCCTCCCCCTAATCTCCTGCCCCCGATCCCCGCTTGCTGCCCGGGGGTGTCCGCCTCTGAAGGGGGTTCGCTTCGGGGGGGGGGGGCCTTGCAGAGGCCCTCCTGCCGTGCTGAGGGCCCTACTGCCTTGCGGATGCCCCCGCTGCGATGTGTGACCCCCCTGCCTTGCAGAGCCCCTCCTGCCGTATGGAGGGTCCACTGCTGTGCGGAGGCGCCACTGCTGCCACATGCGACCCGGTGAGTGTGTGTGTCTGTGAGTGAGTGTCTCTGAGTGTGTCTGTGAGTGTGTCTGTAAGTGAGTGTGTCTGTGAGTGAGTGTGTCTGTGAGTGAGTGTGTCTGTGAGTGAGTATCTGTGAGTGAGTGTGTCTGAGAGTGTGTGTCTGAGAGTGTGTGTCTGAGAGTGTGTGTCTGAGAGTGAGTGTGTCTCTGAGAGTGGATGTGTCTCTGAGAGTGGATGTGTCTCTGAGAGTGAGTGTGTCTCTGAGAGTGTGTCTCAGAGTGAGTGAGTGTGTGTCTCTGAGAGTGAGTGTGTGTCTCTGAGAGTGAGTGTGTCTCAGAGTGAGAGTGTGTGTCTCTGAGAGTGAGTGTGTGTCTCTGAGAGTGAGTCTGTGTCTCTGCGTGTGTGTCTGCGTGTGTGTCTCTGCGTGTGTCTGTGAGTGAGAGTTTGTGTGTGTGTGTGATTGTCTGAGTGAGTGAGTGTGTGTGTCTGTGAGTGTGTCGCCCTCTCCCTGTGTCGCCCTCTCCCTCTCCCTGTGTCACCCTCTCCCTGTGTCGCCCTCTCCCTGTGTCGCCCTCTCCCTGTGTCGCCTCCTCGCCCTTTCCCCCTCGCCCTTTCCCCTTCCCCCTCGCCCTTTCACCTTCCCCCTTTCCCCCTCACCCTCTCGCCCCCTCGCCCCCTCACTCTCTTTGTCTTTGTCTCTCATTCTCTCTCTCTCTCATTCTCTCTCACTCTGTGTTTCTCTGTGTGTGTCTCTTTCTCTGTGTGTGTCTCTTTCTCTGTGTGTCTCTTTCTCTGTGTGTCTCTTTTTCTGTGTCTCTCTTTTTCTGTGTGTGTGTGTCTCCCTCTGTGTGTGTGTGTGTGTGTGTGTGTCTCTCTGTGTGTGTGTGTCTCTGTCTCTGTGTGTGTCTCTCTGTGTGTGTGTGTGTGTGTCTCTGTCTCTGTGTGTCTGTCTCTGTGTGTCTGTGTGTCTGTGTCTCTCTCTCTCTCTCCGTCTCTCTCTCTCTCCGTGTCTCTCTCTCTCCGTCTCTCTCTCTCTCTCTCCGTCTCTCTCTCTCTCTCCGTCTCTCTCTCTCTGTGTCTCTCTCTCTCCGTGTCTCTCTCTCCATCTCTCTCTCTCTCTCTCTCCGTCTCTCTCTCTCTCTCTCTCCGTCTCTCTCTCTGTCTCTCTCTCTCTCCGTCTCTCTCTGTGTCTCTCTGTCTCTGTCTCTCTCTGTGTCTCTCTCTCTCTCTCTCTCTCCGTCTCTCTCTGTGTCTCTCTCTCTCTCTGTGTGTGTCTCTCTCTCTCTCTGTGTGTCTCCCTCTCTCTCTCTCTCTCTCTCTCTCTCTCTCTCTGTCTCTCTGTCTCTCTCTCTCTCTCTGTGTCTCTCTGTGTCTCTCTGTGTCTCTCTGTCTCTCTCTCTCTCTCTCTGTGTGTCTCTCTCTGTGTCTCTCCGTGTCTCTGTGTCTCTCTGTGTCTCTCTGTGTGTCTCTCTCTCTGTGTCTCTCTCTCTGTGTCTCTCTCTCTGTGTCTCTGTCTCTCTCTGTCTCTCTCTCTGTGTCTCTCTGTCTGTCTCTCTCTGTCTCTGTCTGACTCTCTCTATCTGTCCCTCTCTGTCTGTCTCTCTCTCTCTGTCTCTCTCTGTCTCTCTCTCTGTCTCTCTCTGTTTCTCTCTGTCTCTCTCTGTCTCTCTCTCTGTCTCTCTCTCTCTCTGTCTCTCTCTCTGTCTCTGTGTGTGTGCGTGTGTGTCTCTCTTTCTCTGTGTGTCTCTCTGTGTGTGTGTGTGTGTCTCTCTGTCTCTGACCCACACTCTCTGTCTCTCACCCACACTCTCTCTCTCTCACACTCTGGATCTCTTATTTACCCTACATATCTTAACTGCCCTATACCTACACCGAAAATAACCTATACTGCTTTCTTCCAGATCTAACACACAAGCTTCACACGGAAGACATTGGAACCCCCCCTAAACCAGAAGACAGGTAGGGAACACATCCCCTCCAATGTATAAGATTGCGGGAATTAGGTACCTGGACATTGAGGGACTGCAGACCAGGTAAGATCCCAGGCGGGATTGCTGCTTTAGATATTGTGAAGCGGGGACATCCAGACACTGGTTAAGGGGTTCAGGAAACTAGTCATTCACACCTGGCTTTTATTTCTAGATCCAACATTTACACACACACACACACACACACACACACACACACACACACACACACACACACACACACACACACACACACACACACACACACACACACACACACACACACGTAACAAGGACTAATTGTAGTATAATATATTACAATAAATACATTTATGTCAAGAACAAATGTTGTTCTTACTAGGAATTTATTAAATGTATTTTATTTATATATTTTATTTTAAAGCAGGGTTGGGGGCGGGACTAGGGGCGGGTTGGGGGCGGGACTAGGGGCGGGTTGGGGGCGGGACTGGGGCGGGTTGGGGGGGGACAAGGGGCGAGTTAGGGGCGGGACTAGGTGGCGAGTAGATTTTTTTGGTTGGGCGAGAATATTTTTGGGTGATTTGTCGAACACTATATATATATATATATATACATATATATATATATATATATATATATATATATATATATATATATATATATATATATATATATATATATATATATATATATATATATATATATATACAGTGTTCGACAAACCTATACATTTGCACGCCCCGGGCGAGTGGATTTAACATCGTGGCGAGCGCCTATTTGCCCAAGCAGCACACGTTTGGTACTAGGTGGCGAGTAGATTTTTTTGTTCGGTGAGTAGATTTTTTGGTGATTTGTCGACCACTGTATATATATATATATATGTAGAGGTATATATATGTAAAGTATCCACACACACTTTTAGTTGTGCTACAAACTCTCACATTTCCACACCCACCCACACCATTTATATCCACTCCCACTCCACACACACCTTGTGTACAGCACTGTATATACTGTGGGCTCTCCATTCATTTTTATTCACACTGATACACATACACACTCTTTCTTCACTTGCTTTCAGGAACCTTTTGACACCTCTAGCCATAAAACACATCCACACCGGGGGAAGGACCAGCACAGATAACATTCCAAGAGACACTGTTTTTAAGTATACCCTTGCTTCATTCATTGTAACATCGCCGGAAGAAGAGATCAGTGTATCTCGAAAGCTCGCACAAATAAAAGCATTTCGTTAGCCACAGAACGGTATCATCTATTTATTTTTTGATTTGATATATATTATGGTCTTTATCTCTGACGGTACAGCGCCTCCATTTGCTGCGGGCTTCAGATGTATGAAGGCCATCTCCTGCAGAAGAACATACTCCACTCCCCCCAGACAGATTACACACTAGGCCGGAGTATAGTTAACTGGAACCGGTTTATTCCTTCTACATACACAGTACTATAACTGGTCTCTGCTTCCACAGTCAAACAGGCTTCCAACCTCTGGATGGTTCCTGGACCTCCACCCTAGGCCAAGGGCACCTGAGGCAATCCTTACCTTTTTTCCTTGACTCTACTAGAGAGTCAGGGAAGAGTATCACCCCACTCCCCAAAGGGAGTGGACAGTGGGTGCCAATGCCAGCTACACCCCTGTGTGACAACCTGTCTCTTTCAAGGGAAGAGACACAAATTAAATATAACTGTGCAACCTCTTAAGTATAGAGAGGGAATGTACAAGGACTGAGCACAGGATTGGGCAGAACACAGGCCTTGTCCCACCTCCGCCCCTTTCACTCAAGAGAGCTTCTTACTGTGGGAAAAACCCTAGATTGGTCCTGACATTGCCTGCACTGTTACCAGGGCTTACATGTCAGGTAGGGTAGACTGGTAGCCAAAACCAGGCATGGCTACACACACACATATATATATATATGTAGCCACGTCACCCCCTCTGCCCTGCGACCCCCGTTACCTCCACTGCCAGGATCAATGGTGGGTGCTGCCGGAGCCAAGCGGTAGACCCGCCGGCCATTCTGGAGGGTGGGGGCCGAGCAAGGAGAGCTCCCGTGCAGGGCGCAGTCATCTTGGACGAATTCGCGCATGCGCAGTACCAACGGAGATGCGGCGGCCAGCCAGAGACATTGCGTATGTGCAGTGATAAGCCCACGAACCCTAGCCTACCAGGGAAGGCTCTTGGAAGGGACTATAAGTCCCATGAGCCTCGGGAGCACCCCATATGAGCCAGGGAGCCAATAGGGCTGGAGGATTGCCCTGCAGGGAGAATTGGATACATTTCGCAGGGTTTTAGGAAATAGGCAGTCCGGACCAGGAAGTGCTAGGGGTAGGAGGTGAGTACATGGGTCCGTGACCGGCTGCATTAGGCAGCAGCCACCTAGGCCCCATATAGGTCCTGAGCCACCTGATAGCTTGTGGTGCTGTAGGGACAGGCCTTAGGTTAGGGACCCTGCCCCATTAGTTGTTTGCTAGTTAGGGACACAGCGGATGCTGCGCTTCCCTCCAAGAGGCTCGGGCTTAAGCCTACGCCATTAAGAGAGCTGGACTATCTTCAGGGTGGGATCGCCCATGACGGATCACCACGCGGGTGAACCTGGGACGGCGTGCAGGAGATCGCCGGATCCTTTGTGAAGATCCTTTAAAGCCAGCTGCCGTCGCACTGGGCAGGTGTCGTTATAAAGTGCACCAACAGAGTACTCACACATAGTGGCAGCGCTGACCACGGGACAAGGGTTATACTGTGGACACAGTGTGGGGGTACACGGTGGTGGGCACTGGGTACACACTCCTAAGTGGGAGTGAATTACATTTGATACAGAGTGGTACAGTTATTGATATTGAAGTTATATGGTTAAAGCATGTGTATTGTGTATGTTATCTCCTTCATATAGTAAATGGTTATACTTATACTCCAGTGTATGTGATTACTATATGCGGGTCCTGTGTGAGGTCCATTCTACATTCCTAGAATCCTATGTAACGGCTGGACCCCCTTGTCTGACCCACCCAATCTCACATTGGCCCGTGTGGTCTAACCGGTCCCCATTACAAGGTCGTGTATGGTGGTGCACCTGCAAGTAACAGGACTCCTGAGTCTCCCGCTTGGTGTTATAGAGGATATCATCAGGACAGGTATCTGAGGTAGTGGTTACGAGTTCAACTTACTTCACGTGCAGCGCCTCCACCTCATCAGGATCTATGCTTCCGCAGGGAGATTGTCCTGGTGAGGAACTCCTTCTCGGTGGTGACTGCCACTGTAGAGTAATCTCACACTCACACAGCGGGAATATCTTTGAACACGACATCTTTATTGTAGGTTGGGATGTAGCAGACTGCCCCATGCAGCTGCTGGCTCTAGCCGCACATCTCTCCGTGCTGTCCCTTTGCCAGGTACGCCCTCCCGTATTGAAGTGGGATTCCCTTTCTCCTTGGGAGATCACCACTGCGCCAGGTCCCTGGACACAGTGTGGCTTAGACAGACTTGATTGGTCACTCTGCTACCGCTAGTTACAGCACTAGGGTCACAAAAGTATTCCTCCAATCCCTTATGCAGGAGCATACATTTTACCAGCTGCTTCACACAACTGCTGGCTTACACAACACTAACTGAAAGTGTTGTGCCCTTTATACCTCAGGGGGCAGGCGCATCTCTGATGTCACTATCCAGGGACTCAGAGCATACAGCCACTCCCTTCCTTACACAGGCACCACACCAGGGTGTGAGGGAAAACCTCCATAACTACTGTTGGCAGGCCTGTACTTACCAGGACTTACTGCCAACAGGGAAGATGTATGCAGTCATTATTATGCATGGCTACATACTCCCCCTGGTTAATACCCACCGTCCCGGCTGGGACCTAAATTTGGTGTACCTTGCGCCAGGAAACACTGCAAAAGAACACACAAATAACATGGCAAACATCATCACATTGACATAATAATGCAAGCCCATCTCACTACTGACCAGCAGGGAGCACTAAAGAAAAAAAGACAGACCACTCTAATTTGGCACTCAATAATAATGTCGAGGATCTGGCTTCTTCACCTCCCGCCCCGCGGCATCATGCACAGTCACGCTGTATTCCCGTGGTACCCCTCGCTCATTGCAATACACCACTTTGTGCATGTACACACTGCGTCCTATCTTCCAGACCCGCATAAGTTGGGACACCCTCTGCTCGGCCTGCATTCCTTTAATGGCTCCCCCTTTATCTACGATATAGTGCTGGATATCGTTTTTAAGCCATCTCTCCCTATTCTCCTCTATCTCTCTCATTAGAGGTTCCGGGACATACGGGTAATCAAGCCCATGCGACCTTCTGTATTTAGCCACAACAGCCCGTTCAGCTCGGCAAGCCCTGGTCAACTTACTTTCGCCAGCCACCCCGGGCAGCACCCATGACAGGGGCTCATCGGTCTCTACCGGGTCATCCAACTCTGCGGACCCCTTTGGGATAATAAGGCCTGCCTGGATGTGATCCCACCTTACCCTTAGGGCCCTAAGGTATGCCTCGTCATCAAAGTCACCGGCAGCCCACCAGTGATCAACCACCCCCTCCCTTTCTAGGATAAATCAGGTGCGGTCGAACCAGGCTACATACCCCTCGTACAACGGGGCCCACCACCTAGTCTCCTTCCGTTCTTCGGAGCTAGGTTCTATAGACTCCTCTATTGACTCCTCATCAGGCCCACCCGAAGATACCCCGGACGTACCCTCAGATCGCCCCACTTGGCTCTTACTCTGTGACCAGTGTCCGCCCTCAATACCCAGCGCGCTATAACGCTCGATGGCCATCGACCCATGTCGAGTAATCCTCCCTCCACCCTCCGATCCACTATCGGACGTTCCTCAGTCCAGGCTTCCAGTCCGTTCCTGGATAGGACCCCGGGAATCCCTTGACACCCCCAAACTAGAAGTGACAGGGACAGGAGCTTTAACTAGGGCCTTGGGACTAACTTTGGGAGTGGCTGGGGTTGGGGGACGGGACCGGACAGTAGGCATTGACAGGGTTACGACCTGCTCTCCAGCAATACCTGCCTTAACTTCGCCACAAAGTCCTTTCTTGACTCCAGCAGCTGGGCTTCTTGTTCTATAACTCGAACGCCCATTCCCCCTGGTAGTAGGGGATCGACTTACGCTGCTCGACCGCAGAGGCGCTAGCACCTCCCACTCGATGCCGCTCTGGTCATCTGGAATCTCCTCCGTGCACGCACGTGCTTCGACGCCATCTTGGGTTGGATCCCCAATCGGGATCTCTTCCTCCACGAGGACATCTGGCAACGCCCGTCTGCTGCGCGATCCAGTCTGGCTCTGGACTCGCTCTTCCTTCTCCTCCACCGTCTGGGTCTGCGACAGGCACGGTGTCATCTTAGTACCTCGCAGGGTCGGGGTGGATCGACCTCCTTCCGATCCACTAGTCACCACGGCAGTGGGACTCCGGCGATCGGGTGGTCGCGGTACTGGAGACACTCAACTCCGTGTCTCCACACCACGGGGAATGGCATCTCTCCAGGGCGTACCGATAGTATGGCAGTCCCTCTTTATGACCATCTTACTCGACAGCCTAGCACACTCCTCGTCCGAGGATTCCACTTGGCAATTCGGCCGAGGCATCCCAGTAGGAGACCGGCGATGGGCTCCTCGGTGATCACCTCTCCGATGGCTGGGTTTCTCCGTCGGGAGCACCGAACCTGACTCCGACTCCGCGGGACCTGCACTCTCATTCCATAGTGCTCCCGGCTGCTCGTCGATCGGCATCGGGACATTTCCTGCTACTCCCACCGCTTGTACCGGTACAAAATTGGTCATGGGCCACATGTACTGCAGTCCACAGTGGGGGCATCGGGCCTCGCTGCCCACGGCTCCGCCCGGCAGTCTGCACTGCAGGCAAAGACACGCCACAGTCTCCACACCCTCCACACGGATAACCAGGAAGCCTCCTGGAGCCGAGTAGGGATGAGTAGAGATCAACGGACTCTGGTCCACTTTATCAGCAACTGCAGCCATATTCACCAGCGGAGGCACTCGTTTTAGAGGTCTGTACTGGTCAATGGCTCTTCGCAACTGAATTGCATGGGCTGATTTAGCAACCCCTCCTCCTACTTTCTCTGTCGACATCCGGTGGAACTGCAAACCACTCCCCCTGGTTGAAACTAGGGGGATGTCTCGTAGACTTGTAGGCTGACCCAGCACTGGGGCAGAGTGAGTCATAGTCCATGAGGGCGCGGCTCCAGCTTTTGCGCCAAACTCCCCATCGGGGTGGAGTTTTCTCGTTGGCGCCAATCCTGGCCAACAATTAGCAAACTGCAAAGTTGCAAGACTTTCTGCAGCATGCCCACGCGGTGTCCCGGGAACGCGGGAACCGCCATCTTGGTAAGTATTGTCCTTTTTCCCATTGGAGGTAGCGTCTGGCTGTTTGTTAATTGGGGTATAACAAAGTCCATTTCGTTCCTCCCATCGGATAACACTGTCATGCTCATTATTCTCAGGGGTATCATCCCGAGAACAAAAACATGATGAACACGGCGCAGCCACGGCTTTCACGCCATTCCACAACAAGCTCACAAAAGTCTCTTCTGTAGCTTGTTCTTCGTCCACGCACAGTTCATATGCGTGTTCTTCCTCTGATCGCAATCCTGGACCTTCTACTCTATGCAGATCCTCCATTCTTGCGGTTCTCTCTCCCCGCCATCCTGAACCTTCTACTCTGTGCAGATCCTCCATTCTGACGGTTCTCTCTTGATCGTTGAACACTGAGTTCCTGTACGTGGAGCTCCGCTCTGCGGGGCAGCTACCACATCCGTACAATAAACATGCCTTGTGCACCACCTTGTGTACCTAACGTAGATCTGACTCGTGTTTGCACTACCTCAGGCTAGGCTCACTCTTTCTGTGTCTACTGTAACACGTTTCTCCAGTCTGTGCTCCTTGGTAAGTGATCTGGAATGGAGACTAGAGTACTCTGGCTCTTCCATGCAGTACTTTGGGTGTCGACCTACTGTTGGCTAGCCTAGTGGGGACCCTTCCAGAATTCCTGCCCTAAGTTACCAGTTTACCCCTTCAGGCGTCCCCCGCTAGTGCTACCTCAAGGCGACTAGAACAGCAATAGCCCCCTGCTCCAAACTCACTAACCCCTAACGGATCCCAAGGCGTCTGTGTGGCCTGCAGCTCCAGCAGCTCCCCGACTACCCCTGGTTCCGTCCCACGCAGCACAAAGTGGCAGCAGACACTTTCCCTGTTTCCTAATGTGTGCCTAGCAAAAGCCTGTCCTGTTAACAGGTATCTCAGCAGCGCCTCCAAATGTAACGGCTGGACCCCCCTTGTCTGACCCACCCAATCTCACATTGGCCCGTGTGGTCTAACCGGTCCCCATTACAAGGTCGTGTATGGTGGTGCACCTGCAAGTAACAGGACTCCTGAGTCTCCCGCTTGGTGTTATAGAGGATATCATCAGGACAGGTATCTGAAGTAGTGGTTACGAGTCCAACTTACTTCACGTGCAGCGCCTCCACCTCATCAGGATCTATGCTTCCGCAGGGAGATTGTCCTGGTGAGGAACTCCTTCTCGGTGGTGACTGCCACTGTAGAGTAATCTCACACTCACACAGCGGGAATATCTTTGAACACGACATCTTTATTGTAGGTTGGGATGTAGCAGACTGCCCCATGCAGCTGCTGGCTCTAGCCGCACATCTCTCCGTGCTGTCCCTTTGCCAGGTACGCCCTCCCGTATTGAAGTGGGATTCCCTTTCTCCTAGGGAGATCACCACTGCGCCAGGTCCCTGGACACAGTGTGGCTTAGACAGACTTGATTGGTCACTCTGCTACCGCTAGTTACAGCACTAGGGTCACAAAAGTATTCCTCCAATCCCTTATGCAGGAAGATACATTCTACCAGCTGCTTCACACAACTGCTGGCTAACACAACACTAACTGACAGTGTTGTGCCCTTTATACCTCAGGGGGCAGGCGCATCTCTGATGTCACTATCCAGGGACTCAGAGCATACAGCCACTCCCTTCCTTACACAGGGCACCACACCAGGGTGTGAGGGAAAACCTCCATAACTACTGTTGGCAGGCCTGTACTTACCAGGACTTACTGCCAACAGGGAAGATGTATGTAGTCATTATTATGCATGGCTATATACTCCCCCTGGTTAATACCCACCGTCCCGGCTGGGACCTAAATTTGGTGTACCTTGCGCCAGGAAACACTGCAAAAGAACACACAAATAACATGGCAAACATCATCACATTGACATAATAATGCAAGCCCATCTCACTACTGACCAGCAGGGAGCACTAAAGAAAAAAAGACAGACCACTCTAATTTGGCACTCAATAATAATGTCGAGGATCTGGCTTCTTCACCTCCCGCCCCGCGGCATCATGCACAGTCACGCTGTATTCCCGTGGTACCCCTCGCTCATTGCAATACACCACTTTGTGCATGTACACACTGCGTCCTATCTTCCAGACCCGCATAAGTTGGGACACCCTCTGCTCAGCCTGCATTCCTTTAATGGCTCCCCCTTTATCTACGATATAGTGCTGGATATTGTTTTTAAGCCATCTCTCCCTATTCTCCTCTATCTCTCTCATTAGAGGTTCCGGGACATACGGGTAATCAAGCCCATGCAACCTTCTGTATTTAGCCACAACAGCCCGTTCAGCTCGGCAAGCCCTGGTCAACTTACTTTCGCCAGCCGCCCCGGGCAGCACCCATGACAGCGGCTCATCGGTCTCTACCGGGTCATCCAACTCTGCGGACCCCTTTGGGATAATAAGGCCTGCCTGGATGCGATCCCACCTTACCCTTAGGGCCCTAAGGTATGCCTCGTCATCAAAGTCACCGGCAGCCCACCAGTGATCAACCACCCCCTCCCTTTCTAGGATAAATCAGGTGCGGTCGAACCAGGCTACATACCCCTCGTACAACGGGGCAAACCTCCATAACTACTGTTGGCAGGCCTGTACTTACCAGGACTTACTGCCAACAGGGAAGATGTATGCAGTCATTATTATGCATGGCTACACCTACATAGGTGGAGGCGCTGTATGGAAGATCGGTACATCAGAAGCACCCCAGGTTCCCATTAGCGGAGGCTCAGGCCTCCTGTGAACCTACAGGTATACGCACCACACTTGGTAACATATAGGTTCCCCCTCACATACCATCTATATGCGATTGGGTGGGGGAATACCCGTTACATATATATATATATATATGTATATATATATATATATATATATATATATATATATATATATATATATATATATATATATATATATATGTCACTACTCTGAATCAAGATAACTCTCTTCCCAGGAGAGCTAAAGGCCATGTCTATACATACTGCGCTATATGAATGCACCCACAGCTGTCTCTTACACATACATATGTACAATGTAATTATATCCCTATACACCAATAGGGACCACATAGTATCTACACACATTAATAGTAATGCAACACCCTCTTACATTTCTACACCTACCCACACCATTGGTATACACTCCCACACACCTTTTGTAAAGTGCTGTATACACTGTGGGCACTTTATAAATTTCTATTTACACACATACACACTCACACATACACACATACTCTTACATGATTACATCACTAACATTCAGGGACCATTTGACACCTTAAGTCATAAATCACATCCTGCTCAGGGATCAGTGTATCTCGAAAGCTCGCACAAATAAAAGCAGTTCATTAGTCACAGAATGTCTATTCGTTTTGGAGATATATACAGGCATACCCCGCTTTAAGTACACTCACTTTAAGTGCACTCGCGAGTAAGTACATATCGCCCAATAGGCAAACGGCAGCTCACGCATGTGCCTGTCATCACGTCCTGAACAGCAATACCTGTACCGAAGCTGTGCGCAAGCGGGGAGACTATAGAGCCTGTTACAAATGCGTTATTTACATCAGTTATGCATGTATATAACTATTGCAGTGCAGTACATGCATCGATAAGTGGGGAAAAGGCAGTGCTTCACTTTAAGTACATTTTCGCTTTACATACATGCTCCGGTCCCATTGCGAACGTTAATGCGGGGTATGCCTGTATATAGATATATAGACACACACG
This sequence comes from Ascaphus truei, assembly GCF_040206685.1. Classification (NCBI taxonomy): domain Eukaryota; kingdom Metazoa; phylum Chordata; class Amphibia; order Anura; family Ascaphidae; genus Ascaphus; species Ascaphus truei. The sequence goes on from NC_134486.1 coordinate 343,552,763, forward strand.
TAATGAACCTCATTCCTGAATACTGTCATTATACAATAGTAACAATGACCTGCAGTTTAAGCATTTCCTGTTTAAGTTTTAAGCCCCAAGGACAAAAAATGCCTGGAATTAATGAGCAAGAAGAACCCTCCAGTTGATTCTGTCCCTTCTTTCTGTGTTACATAAATATTAATACATTCGCTGCTGGGGAAAACAGGACTAAAGAAATCTTGTAATGAAAGTAATAACAATCTTGATTTTCTATAGCCATTGGAATATCATATTTGTGTAACGGTGTTTCCCCTACCCGGTGGGAGATTTGGCCATTATTGGTCTTGTGGAGCATGATACCTGCTGGTAACAGGAGGGCTGAGTCGTCCGCCGGTGGTAGTGGGGACACAGGAATAGGCTTCTGGGGTTCATACCCCACATGTCTCTTTAGCAGTGCAGCGCCTCCATCTGCCGTAGGCTCCAGGAACTAAAGGTAATCTACCACGGTAGAACAATTACCTCTCCCCTCAGTAAGGTCACGCACCAGGCAGGAGGTATAACAACAGTAATGGTTTATTATCTCTTCTGTACAGCACAGTAACAAGCAGGCTTCAGCCCGATGCAGTACTTCTCAGCTAACACTAAAGGATGGTCCCTGGACCGTCACTATAGGCCAAAGGCACCCGCAGCCGTCCTAGTTCTTCCCTGACCCTAGCAGAGGTATGGTCCACACTCACTCTCCCCCAGAGGGAAGAGGACTGGAGAAGGCCCAATAATCAGCTTCTCCACTGTGTGACCTGCCTTCCTCATCTCTTGGGCTGGTTCCTCTGCGGGGACCGGGTCTGGTACAGTCTCAGCTTGCTCTGTGGTCACCGGGATACTCAAATCCCCTTGGGCCTCTTCTGGGGCGACGGGCCCTCTGAAGCCTCCATGGGTGAGGTAGATTGTTCTTTAGCAGCAGTATCGACCGCCCAGATACTTGGGTCAGTCGCATCTTTCTCTGCAAATTCCATAGGCCGCAACAGCGTGGGCTTGCAGGAAACATGCAGCGGGCACACTGGGCTCCCCAGACCAGGTCGCCACCTGGGAAGTCGCATTTGGGGCAGAGGCATCTGTGGTACCTCTTCCCTTCCCCTTTCACCACCAAACGTCATCCTGGTAGCCGATATTGGGTAAATTCCATTCCGCTCTACATAGTCATTTGTTTCTGTAAACACGGGCACAAGACCCATGGGTAGCTCCCTCCTTTTGCTCGCCAGGCTCCAAAGAACTGAGGGTGCGGTTCTCTACATCCGATTCCTCCCTTTTTCTCCAAAGTCTTTCAGCATTGGCTGTCGGTGTGACCCGTCCCTCTGGTGGAGATTAGGGGAGGGGCACCCGATCACGTGGACGGGCGTGACTCTAATTCTTGGCTGAGCTGGTCACACCGCTTGGGTGGGGTCCTGGCTTTCGCTCCATAAACTTGCAGAACGTTGCAAAAAAGTTCACGTGCAGCCTGTTTGCAGGCAGCACGTGCACTCTCCAGCCTTGGCGGGAGATGCCATTTTAGTCCATGTAACTCACGTGGTGTATTCCCGGATAGGGGAACCTCCATCTTGAGCACATTCGCTTCACAGACCACGCAGTGACCGTGTTTTCGACAGGAATCCGTTCCTCGTGCATCCACGCAGCACATAGATTAGCAGTCTACCAAGAGTAGGATGTACCCCAGACTAGCACGGCTCCATCTCGATGCGCTGCACACGATTACAATCCATTACAAGCACTCTGTGGTTCCATAGTCTGGCTACTGGCTAGTGTTACTCTGGGCTTTTTCTAGCGGAGAGGTCTCGACACCTTGTACTTCAGGCACCCCTCCTAAGATACTCCCTATCCAGTAGAAGAAATTGGTCTAAAGAAAGACCAAAATATCCAGAGCTCTAAAAACAGTAATAGTGGTGTCACGCTGGAATCAAATGCTGTAATATAAAGACATATGTCCAGTACTTGAATGGGTCTATGATGAAAGTCTGCAAATGCGTGGTTTGTAAGTGCTTTTTTCAAGTGCTTTTTTCAATGTCTCAAGCAAAATGGCAATAAAGGGTTAAATTCAATAACCACTTGTATACAGCAGGCAATGGTTGCTTTACTCACGCAACTTCAGACCGGTAAGACCCAATCAAACCGGAGCCCCGATCCTTCACATTTGGTGGCGGTCCCCTGCGAAGATCCTGGAGGTAGGTAAGCGCGGTGTCACTCATGGTAGTATTCACCGGGTGTTGGTCAGGCGATCACGCTGACTCCATGGCACCCTGCGTGATGTCGTCGCCGTTCATTCAGGATGATTCAAAATCAACTAGTACATTTGTCTATGATTGTGGGGATAACTCTAGAAGGAAAAAGAGGGCTTTGCATATCTTTGATGAAAGAACAACAGATCTGATTTGTGAAGATCCCACAGATTTGATTGATCATTTCGTCAGATTGGAGAAACTTCTGACCCATGACATCAAAATCTGGTGGGATATCACTAGCCTAGGAAATTATCTATGAGTTAATCGCATTCCGAGGGGCCTAAGGCTCAAGAAAATGCCCTCTTTTGGTTTTTCTAGCCCAGAGTTTGAGAGTAAGTGGAAATTGATCCTGGACGATTGTTCCAATAAGCTTATAGAACTTATTATTCACACTAAGACCATAGAGAAAGCTGGCTTACAACCAGATATTGACTCATTAAAAGCTGAATTGTTGAAATTTCAAACCATGGATCAATGTGTCCACAATGATGAGGTCCTTCTAAAGAACATTAAAACTATGGAGGATGCTATTATGTTTAAGAAGAAGGATAAGTTTGATCGTGATCGTTCTGATTACGAAAGAAATCAGATTTACTTCTGGCAAAGAACCATAATAGACAATAGACAACAGCGGACACCTCTCCATTCGACCCCACATAAGAGGGGGAATGAGACAGGTCAACATAAATTGCAACCTAAAAAATCTATTCTTAAGACTAGGTTTACTGACAAGTCTAGTGTTGATACAGATTCTTCTGATGCCACCGATAGACCATCTGTCTCTTTTTCTAGGGGGTACCAGTACTCTAGGGAGGCCCCTGACAATAGTCAAAGAGAGAGGAAGCAACCTAATACATCACGTGAGGAAGAGGCAAAATCTCTTTTCGCTACACATGCCCCTACACAGTCAAAAAACGGAAAAGGTCAAGACTGGGGAAAAGGGACAGGGTGGCTAAGCGGGCAAGGAAAGAGAATGAAATACTCCTGAATAGTAATGTTATTAATATTTCGGATGTTACATTGACATCTGAACAAATTTTATTGCTTAATAAAGGGCTCCATTTTGCTCCATTTAGGAAGTTTGATCTTTTTGAAACGGTCATTGACTTACAGAAATTCACCCGCAAGTTAGCCTTGAAAAAATTGTATTCCAACACTAAAACTGATCCTATGATTCAAGAAACAATTGATCCGGTTGTGACTGAGACCAGAGTTTATTCCCATTCCTTTAGCGACTCCACTCTCCTTGTGAATATGGAGTCTCTATATGAAGAGAATCATTCTGAGGATATAGCAAGCCCCCTGTTTTTATCATATTAACTCAGGGCTAAAGAAGAAGCCCTTATTCATACCCAGTCAATCTAGAGGTCCCTTTATTTCGGCTTTTGAGTCGTTAGTAGAGAGAGACCATAAGATTCTTGCAGGAGCGTTTTCTTTTTCTTTACCCACCTTTGACAATTTATCTCATAATGAACTTCTTATTCTAAAATCTCTCCAAAATGACAAATCCATAGTGATCAAAAATGCGGACAAGTGGGGCGCTATAGTGGTCCAATCAACATCTGCTTACAGAGCTGAAGCTTTGAGGCAATTACAAGATCAGACTTTCTATGCTAAACTAGTTAAAGATCCCACAATCGTTTTTCTCTGAAAAAACTATTGGACCTGTTGGAGTTTGGAACTGTTTTATATGTACTTACCCCCAAGGAATTTCAATTCCTGAACTGTATACATCCCGTCGTGCGACATTTCACCATCTCCCAAAGATCCACAAGGGCCTCGATAATCCACCAGGGAGGCCCATTGTATCAAGTATTGGATCTTTGAGGGATGGTGTGTCTCGGTACGTCGACAAATTCCTACAACCATTAGTGCATTTACTGCCTTCTTATATTCGTGACACCACGGACCTTCTCCTGGCGATGGAGGGAATAGTGTTACGATGCGCGGAACACGCCCCCTGCGGCGTGTTCCTTCCTTACCTGTTTTCTGCTGATCGCCGCCCTCTAGCTGCGAATCACGATCCTGTGTCTTTAAGGATTCTGAAGCAAACAACGCCATCTTGCTTCCTGGCAAATCCTGCCCTCTTCCTCCTGACAGGAAGTAAGCCTCTCTCTCTGACTTTCTCATTGCTAACAGCTGCCGCTTCCTTTTATAAGCAGTCAGTGGCTACCTGCCCAGGGCCCTGCAAAGTGCTACCCCCAGTACTCTATGCTGTTCCTGCCTGAACTTCCTCTGGGACCTGTACTCATCTCCTTTGGATTCCGGAAGACTGGGACAGTCACTCATTCTACCACTGAGGTTAGTTTACCGTCGGGTAGTGTAGGACCTGCTGATAGGGTTTACCTTGACGTGGTAGCAGGCTTACAATACCTTGGCCAAAGTATTCAACTAAACAACCCTTAGTTTGAACTTAGTATTTGCTGCACTCTTCTGTTACTGGCACTATGCCTTTAAGGAGGCTGGACGTCCTCCAAGAAGCAATTCTATTGTTACCTTGTGCTCTGGACTCTACCTCTCCTGCTCCTCACTTGTGGCTTACCCACAACCCCCCGCGTTGTTGCCTAACACGCGCACTCCCGCTCTGCTGTCAGAGCATGCGCACACATGCAGCTGGACCAGTCGTGTTTCTGAGCTTGGCTCCGCACCTCCGGACGCGTCGCGCATTCTCCTGCGCGCGGTCACGTGACTACGTGTGCCGGTCCCCAGCTGCGCGGCAACTCACTCTCTTTCGTCTCTCCTCCGGATCTCCCACCTCGCTACCGTGTCCCTTCCCGTTCCCTGCGCTTGTGTGGACCAGTCGTAACAAATAGTCTGGAGTCCAAACTATCGTTGGGTCACTATGGACGTCACATCTCTTTATACTATTATTTCACATGATCACGGCAGTCATCCGAGATCCCTTCTACGTGGGATACCAAAGGGGCAGTTTCTTCATTACAGGAGACTCTGCTCAGAAGAAGCCTCATTTATCAGAAATTCTCGAGATCTGAGTGAAAGATTTGAGAAGAGAGGTTATGACAAACAAGATATCGATTTAGCTTTTCAACAGGCTAGCAATCAGAAAAGGAGCACATTGGTCTGTCATAAACAAAACAAAAAAGAAACACAGGGAAATATCAATCCCCTGTTTATAACTCAATTTAATGGACAAGTCAAGTCAAAATAATCCATAAACATTGGAATACTCAAGTTGGATACGGATTTAGATGCAGTAACTAAAGATGGTCCTAAATTTGTGTTTAGGAAAGCCAAGACTTTGGCTTCCTCGATCTCTCCTAGTCTTTTTACTTCCTCTACATCTGATCATATTTTAGGTATACCATCAGGGTTTTTTGCTTGCGGTTATTGTACCCTTTGCAAATATGCCAAACCCATTAAAAGATTGTTGACTGTACAACCTATGTTTAGGTACAAAATTTCCACTTTCATTAACTGCCACACGAGTTTTGTAGTATACATTATCTCGTGTGGTTGTAACAAAAAATATATAGGGAGAACAATCAGGCCCCTGAAATCTAGAATGGCTGAACATGCCAGACTGATTAAAAAGAGTGATCTGGAACATCCGGTGTCCAGACACTTTACAGAGTGTCAATCAGGAGGTATTCACAATTTCCATTTCTCAGCTATTGACCATATTCCCCAACCTACAAGAGGAGGCAATAGGACTAACATTCTTAATAAAAGAGAAATGTTCTGGGTGTTTACTATGGATACACTGTACCCTAAGGGGTTAAGTGTCGAGAGGGAACTCAAACATTTTCTTGTAGAATAATGTTTATTCTATCTCCTCTCGGTCATTTACCCCTGGGCCTTTATGAACTACATATATCCTGTATTGTTCAATGTTTATTTGTTAATTCATTTACATTATTGATTATTTATCATATCCATTGTGACATTTTCATTCTAATATATCTTGGCTTCTATATGATATGATTTACAATTTGATCTATTAGGCTAATTAGTGATAAGGCTCAATCATTGTTTTTAATTCTATTAAAGTCTTTTTTATTATATGTTTAGTTTAAATATGTTTGTATTATTTCTCATTCCCCTTTTGTCATCTGTTCAATCTGTGTTGTGTTGACTGTCTTGCTATTTGACTACCCAATAGCCCCCCCCCCCCTCACATGGGCTGATGTAATTAATTCATTATGTATTACAGTTGTTTTCAGGGGGGTTGGCTCTATTTATACAGGGAATGTCTATCCTGATCATCTACTCTTTGATAAAGCGCCCTGTGCGTGAAACATGTCAGGGTGCTATTAGGATGTCTGTCCTTATGCCTTTTTAGCTAATAAATTCTTGAAAGAACTTTCGTGTCCTATTCTCCATTGGTGTGGCTGAGCTTCAGCTCCTACGTGGATATACTCCCTTACTCCCTATCCAGTACCCTTACGCCGCCCCGCTCGGCTGCCAGTATCGCAGACCCTCTTCAGAGGTCCCTGGGACTCAGTTAATTAGAGCATCCCCTTTAGGCATCCCGACTACCCGCCTATGGGCGACATAGAACAGCAATAGCCTTTGTGCCTCCAGATCATTCACCCGATAGGGCAGTCTAAGCTGTAGTTCCTTGCGTGGGAGCGATATCCCCCTGACCCTACACCTAGCCTCTCTCCAATAACACTTGCTCTGGAAGCGTACCTTGTTACTTCCAGCTTTGTTTCGGTAAAAGCCTGTCCTGTTTGGATAACAGATATCAGCAGCACCTCCAAATGTAACGGTGTTTCCCACACCCGGTGGGAGATTTGGCCATTACTGATCGTGTGGTGCATGATACCTGCTGGTAACAGGAGGGCTGAGTCGTCCGCCGGTGGTAGTGGGGACACAGGACTAGGCTTCTGGGGTTCATACCCCACATATCTCTTTAGCAGTGCAGCGCCTCCATCTGCCGTAGGCTCCAGGAACTGAAAGTGATCTCCCACGGTAGAACAATTACCTCTGCCCCAACTAAGGTCACAAATCAAGCATGAGGTATAACAGGAACGGTTTATTATCTCTTCTGTACAGCACAGTAACAAGGCAGGCTTCTGCCCGATGCAGTACTTCTCAGCTAAAACTGAAGGATGGTCCCTGGACTGTCACTACAGGCCAAGGGCACCCGCAGCCGTCCTAGCTCTTCCCTGCCTCCCTAGCAGAGGCAGAGATATGGTCCACACTCACTCTCCTCCGGAGGGAAGAGGACTGGAGCAGGCCCAATAACCAGCCCCTCCACTGTGTGACCTGCCTTCCTCAAGTAGGGAAGGCATTGCTACATTTTGGGCGGTACTGCCCTTAAGTACAGCCAGGATGAGGGCACCAGGTCTGACTTTTGATTGGTCATGCCCAGGCCTGATGTCACTGCCCCCTGCTGTCACTCAAGTGCAGTACCAAGGAGGGGAAACCCTCATAACTACTACTGGCAAGGCCTGCTTATACCAGGGCTTATTGCCAAAAGGGAAGCAAACTAGTAGCCACAGATGGCATGGCTACATTTGTATGAAATAATGTTGGTTGAGCACTTTACCAACTCTCTCATTTGGCTAATTATTTGTCTTATGCTGTGGGATTAAATGGTTTAAACCATTAGGTGCGGTGACATGTGTAGAGTACATAATAGTTGTAATTCATTGGGAGTCACGCTGAAGGATGTGATCTGTTAACAACAGATTATAGCAGATTGCTATCTCTTTCAAGAGTAAACTCTAGATTTGAGCATCCTTTAGTAACCATAATATACTAAGTAACTATATGTATACATACATATACAGACACACACAAACTGCATCACCTGTGTGAACTCTGCAATTGGAGTCCATAGTGATTCTGTACAGATATAGGGAGAAATAAATTGATCCCTGTGATGATATTGATTTACAATAGGAGTTAGCCTCCCCTCCACCAACTGCATTTGATTAGATAACTAATACCTGTTCAATATAGACAGGTCTGCAATTTATTCTCTACTCATCTGTGCTGCTTCCTATTTCACTTTATTTCTATTTTTCTATATATGTTTTAGTTTTGAATGTTAAGTTTTATTAAAAGTGTAGCCTAGCCCCCGGCCACTACTTATTTCCCTGGGGCCTACCAGTGTAAGTTCTGTTAGGTACAGGCAGTGGATTGGTTAAATCCTCTGTGGGCCAAGTTGTCATTGCAGCCTTGGATGCAGTAAGTGTATCCAAGGGTGGGCCTAGCAACTGGCAGAGAGTGTCAGCCTGGGGGAGGTACTGGCTGGGATACATGCTGGATTGTGCTGACCTGTCAGTATCAGACCTGCCCTGTTATGGGTCAGGGTTGCAAGCCCAACCCCAGGGTATATATACTGGCTCTCTCCTAAAACTGGGTGTGTCTCTTTCTGCCCCCTGTGGAGTGAGCAACAACTTCCCTGCTCCCAGACGGGGATGCAGGAGGAGCACCATGCAGGAGGAAACTTGGATGGGCCTCAAGCCTCTAAGTGACCTTCTGAAGGGAAGCAAGAAATGGGATGTACCTGCTGTAAGATCTTAACCAATGCAATAAATACCATGGCACCATATTCAAGTGTGATTCACTGTCTTGGGCTAAAGAAAGGCGTCAGTCTGGACCATCCTACTATCCCAGAGGATCCACGCTGACAGGAGGCGCTGCAACCAATGAACAAAGGTACCCTGTAAATCCTGTCCTGATGATTCCCCACACCATCGCAGAAGTGCTCAGCCCTCCTGTTACTTCACAGGTATGCATCATCTTACATCAAAGAAACTAGTAGGAGACCAGACTCGCTTAAGGTGGGGGTAAAGGGGCTACAAAAGTTATGGTGTGCTCCCAAGATAATCAGAAAAGGTGAAGGGGATGTACTGTGATCACTCCCTATCCTTCTGTTGTTGTCCTGTGATCACTCCCTATCCTTCTGTTGTTGTCCTGTGATCACTCCCTATCCTTCTGTTGTCTCTCTAAGTGCTCCCAAGAGAACTTCTTTCCCGGAGTGCGAATTTTCTTTTTTCACTTTCTGTTTGGTGCATTTAACATGAAGTTCTCAGTGCTGCAGCCTATCTATAATCACTGGTATACAATAATTACATTAGTACAGCACAAGGTCCAATTAGTAGGGCATATGAGTTGATTACACGCGCAAAGTCACAATAAATTTGCTTTCTCAGGACACCCTTCAATTCCTGTGTGTTCTCCATTATCTCTGTGCTTAGGGGACATTTCTCAGCATCCAGAAGACCAGTGCTCTATATCATCTATTTTGTTAGATAGCTTCACTTTGGAGATATTTATATAATTCTGATGAATGCAAATGAAGGGTTTATCTCTTGTCACAAATATAGATAAGAACTGCGAGCATTAGCTTTCTAAGGGTTCCATGTAAAAATGGACTTCCGGCAAAATATGACACGTGTGCTCAGTTGCATGTCATTTCCCAGAATCCCTTGCGCAGTGGAAGCACTGTATGCTAGGTGGTAATGGTGAAAGGCAGGGTTCCAGACCTGTCTAAGGGCTGTTATATAGTGGTCACGTGCGCTACGCCATGCGCGCGGCACTTATAATTGGCTGAGGTTAGTCAGCCCTTGTATACAAGGGCCGTGCGCATGCATTTGGCCGACAGCGGGGAAGACGGGGAAAATAATCTTTTTGCACCGCTACCGGCGCTGAAATGAATATATATATGTGTGTATGTATGAATGTGTATGTGTGTGTATGTATGTATGTGTGTGTCTGCACAATGTTAATAAATATTTTTTTTTTTTACCAAAGTGTTTTTTTTTTTTTAAATAAATAATTATACATACATATACACACACACACACACACACACACACACACACACACACACACATACATACACACACATACATACACACACACATACACACACAAACACACAGTACCTTCTCACACCTCCCATACCCACACAAAGCGTGCGGCACGTTCACGCGCGTTTGCACAGGCAAAGATTTGTGAATGTGCTAACAAGTGTAGCGCACTTACCCCCACCCCCTGGGAGATATAGCGGCTACTGTGTGTGTGTGGTGCGTTACCAGCGGCTCACAGGAGGTCTGAGCCTCCGTTGCTGGGAGTCTGGGGTGTGTCTGATGCCAGTGCCTCCACCTGTGTGGGATCCTAACAGTGTTGGATAACCAAGTCACAGGACAATGTACCCAGTAACACACACCAGAATATGATATAACAATATTTACTAAGTACAAACTGAATGCCCACATATATTACACAACCACGCCATATACGTGGGGTGGAGTCCAGCAGGAGTGTCCCACCATTATAGTCTCTCTTTGTGTGGTGATCTGGTCCCAGACCACCTGATGCCAGGTTGCAGCCGCGTCCTGGCTGTGTCCCTCACGCTTATGCTACAGGGGGCAGTGTCCCTATGTACTGGGTCTGTCCCTGCAGCAAGCTCAAGGGGGAGCTGGGGCCGAAGGGGGTCACAGACATCCTGCACACACACCCTACCCTCTTCTTATCCCAGCTCCGACTGACGTGCGGCTCCTTAGCGTGCCAAATGTATCCTTCTTGCAGCAGGGGGTTCGAGAAGCCCTATCGGCTCCTGCGCGCCATGTGACCTGCAGTCCCTAAAGCTGCTGGGAACTGTAGTTCCCTTGCTGTGTCTACTTCTAATGGCCGCCGCAACTCCACAAGCACTGCGCATGCGCAAAGCTCTATCACGCATTTGCGACCCTCTTCAAGGTGCCCTCTGCTCGGTACTACCACGGAGCTCCAGCGACCCGGTCGCCCCTCCGACCGCCCGCAGCTAGCCACACTTCACGGGGTGTGCGCACACCCCGCCGCCGGCACCCGCGCGTCCCTGCAGCTCCACTCCGCATTTGGAGGTACAGAGGACCAGGGGGACCTGGCCACACAAGTGATCTTTATATATACACACAGCTTAGACATACAAATACACAATGTACAATGAAATTCCATCCCATATACCAACAGGGAGCACATAATATCCACACACTTATAGTATTGCAACGCCCTCTTACATTTCTACACCTACACCATTGGTATACAGTCCCACACACACCTTTTGTAAAGCGCTATATACGCTGCCGGCACTTTTTACATTTATATTTACATACACACACACACTCTTACATCATTAACATTCAGGGACCATTTAACACCTCAAATCATAAATCGCATACAGCACAGGGGGGAGGGATAGGCTCAGGTCACAGATACATTCAAGATGCACTGTTTTTAAGTTAAACCGTTCTTGTTTTATCCATTGTAACACCGCCGAAAGAAGTGATCAGTGTATCTTGAAAGTAGTATTCGTTAGCCACAGAACGGTATCGTCTATTCGTTTTTGATGATAGACACTAATATAGATATGTAGCCAGGTCCCCTTTTGAGTCCCCGTGTGCCCCCCTTCTTACCTTGGCTGGGGTTGGGGAGGTGCGAGGGTGCACCCGGCCAGTGCCGGGGGTTGCAGTGAGGTGGAGGGGCGACTCGGTTGCCGGAGCGCCTCGGTGGGATGCCGCCCTTTTAGAAATGCTGTACATGTGCAGTAACGGTTCGCGCATGCGCAGAAGCTATTCAGAGTAGCGGTGGCCATCTTGGGACTCCTCGCGCATGCGCAGTACAACCATACAGCGTGGCCATTACACCCAAAGCTCCGAAGGGGAGCCTCTGGGAGTAGGGACACATGGCCACCAGCAGCCAATCGGGCTGCAGTAATCCCCTGCAACAAGAAAGATACATTTGGCGCACTCAGGGGACAATGTCAGTCGGAGAAGGGAGCCAGACAGAGAGGTAAGGTCTCAGGAGCCTGTGGCTCTGAGACTAGGCCTAGTTTGCCCCCTTAGGCCCCGGTCACGTGTAGCTTGCGGCTGCTTCAGGGAAGGCCCCTTAGATAGGGACACTTCCCTATTGTACTGTCTAGTGTCAGGGACACCGTCAAGACGCCGCATGGTGATCGCGGCTTGTGGACTGGGATCAGACCATCATAGTTTCCAAAGACTCAGGTGATATTATCCACGCCGGAATTCGCCCCACGCGGAGGCGGACGCCATCGCGGATGACAACAACGTTGGATCAGACGAATCCCTTGTTCATCGACGTTACCCTGGTGCTGGTACCCAACTAAGTGCACCAACACATCACGGGATAGTGCAATCTCCTACCCTTTGGGTGGGCCTTGACATTGGGGAAAGGGACATCAGGGTATTGGTGCCTGGCACCCAATGTACTTTGGGGACACTAATTGGTGGTATCAGGTTGGGGCCTATATTACTGTGCGGTACAGAGTACCGATATTATTGGGGACGCTACTCACCCGCAAGCTTATCTCCGCCACCGAAATGGATGAAGCCCGACGGAAACAGTTCCTGGGTGGGTCGAACCCAAACCAGACTATAGCCAATATGATCCGATGTAATCTGATGCAAGGGAGTCCTCCGACGTTTACAGGATTATTAAGCCAAGTGAAGGTGCATGAGGTACACTCCAAGAAGTGCAATGAGGTTCCATGGCTCCAAGAAGACCAATGAGTCTTGTAAAGAAGAGACTAAAATGCCGGAGGTTCCGGGGAGCAGTACAGTGCCAAAGAGAAATTTGAGGATCTTGCCGCCCAGAGGCCGCACCGACGGATCTCCCCGCCGCCTAGAAGACTAGCTCTCCCATTCAGTGCTGGCGAGGGTCGCACTACCCACTGCTTCAACTGTGATCAATGCGGAAACTTCGTTAAGGAATGTCCAAAGCCCAAGAAGCCCAACCCTAGGGTCATGACCCTCACAGTGCCACTGACAGACCCTCCACCCCTCACGCCCTAGGAGGGTGCCGCAACGCCCCTCACCAATGAGGCACTCCAACCGGAAGCCTGCAGTCGAGTGGGACTATCCGCGATCATATGGATCGTGGTAGAAGGCGTCTACACATCGGCTTTGATGGACACCAGGTCCCAAGTGACCATTATATACCGCCCCTTCTACGACCTCAATCTGAAACACCTGCCCTTACAGTCGGCAGACAAGATGAAGTTGTGGGGGCTCAGCAATGAGGCTTACCCCAGTGAGGGCGTGACAAAGGTGCGGCTAGAGATACCCCAGCTGAACACAGGCAAGTCCCACATCATGGATGTGGAGGCTCTGATCTGCCAGCCCCGCGAATACCAGAGCTCTCCAATCATCTTGGGGACCAACACCGATGTGGTGAGCGCAGTAATCCATGCCTATCTATAGGATGCCGGCGAACTACCTCTGTCTTTGCTACGGATCCATCCGGTTCTGATGGAAGAGTGCTGCAAGGTCTCAGCCCAGGAAGGATGTGGTGAACTGTTCAACCTCACCCAGGCATTAACCGAGATTCCACCAGGGGGAGTGAAGATCCTGCACGCGGTGTGCTACTATCCGGGCCGAGACGAGGCCGATCATCTCTTCTCTCTGGAGAGCACGGCCGAAGAAGACACCCACCGAGGTTACAAGCTTGTGCCAGAGGTACGAGAGTGGACGTCCTCACTACCAGGAAGAATCCAGGTGTTTATTCAAAACTCTCTCCTTACACTATGCCCCTCCAACAAGGTCAGCGGTTGGGTAGGATATACCCAGTTACACCCGTCGAGACAATGATCCAAGTGACTGCCGCCCTGTACAAGAGCAGCCGGCCGGGCTGTCATTCAACTTCAGAGAGTCAACTCTGGCCGCTGAATGGAAGGATCGGCAGACGACCAAGTTGGAAGAACGCCGGGAAGTCTTCTCAACTAACGAGATGGATATGGGCTGCAGCCAGGATTGGGTGGCCTAAGCAACTGACATACACCAGCGCAGTGTTTATTGGGAGTGTTATGTTACTATGTTATGTGGATGAATGTAATAATCCCTTCTGCCAAGGATCATAAAGTACCAGAGTGCCCATTGATACATACTTTATTAATACTCTTATACTATAAACATTACTGTAGTCTGCTGCCCTTTGTCTGATCTAAAGCCACGTGTGGGGTAACATATACATGGAGGACTCGGGCCCCCGCCTCAGCAGTAGCTGTTAGTCTGAGGTAAATAAGAGGGGTTACAGATATATTAGTGGGTATTTGAAATCCATCATGAGGGCTAGTCAATTTCCACAATGGCCACTTTTCATAAGCGCTCGTTTATAGAGTCCAAACATTGAGGCACATGGCTCTCTCTCATGAAAAGTTCTGATTTGTAGAGCAGGGAGTGAAAGAAATGCTCCTTTGCCTCTTTTGAACAACAGGAAGATCCACAACTTCTGTTTGACAAATCTCCATTATATAGCAAGTACAAGCATCCACGTATTCATTTAAATTATCATCAATTCATCCTTAGCTGCTAATGTTAATCAATTAAGTGATGTTATTTGAAATCCTTGGATCCAGCATGCTTGCAAACTGAATTTAATAGATGTGTAATTTATATTGCCTATCGATTAACATTGATTTGGCTTTGCAATTAAATTTAATTGCTTTGAATTATATAGAAATCAAAGCTTACATTGAAGGCAGGCAGAGAAGAACGAAAGGACACAAGCTATAATTTAAAAAAAAGTTGTTAGCTCTGCATTCTCCTAATTTAGTTTATTCTGTACAAGTCACTTAGGCCTAGATTGACTAAACTCTGTTAGGCCACTTTGTGACATTAATATAAGTTAACATGTAATAGTAACAGTATTCACAAAGGACAATAACATTAAACAAGAAAAGTCTCATCAAGTATCATTTTCTTCTTGTTTTGTTTGTTCATATTTATTATCCCAACTGTGCACTCCCCCTGTACTATACTAGCAAGGCTGAGATATGGTCAGTGGGGTAGCAAAATTTTGTGCAATCGGCATGTCGGTTGCTAGTGTCAACCGCGCATGCGCGATCGGCGTTTGCAAAGCCCCCACGAGCTATAGCTACGCCCCTGGCGAGGGTACCTTTTTAGTTTAGCGAAAAACAGAACATTAAGCCATATTTTCTCTCAGAACAGACATTACAGAGAAGGAGAAATTATATGCAAATGAGATGTTATCATATTATCTATTCACTAAACTCTGCCAATGTTAGCACGGGGAAGTCAGTCAGAAGTAAACCTGGCTTTACTTCCATCTAAGCCCAGGAATTTGGCATTTGAAGTGTCTGGATGGGTAACTTCAGAGATACAGTAGGTAGGATTTAACCAGGGTTGCCACCTTCTACCGAAGGCCAACACAGAGAACTTCTTTGGTGCGGCGTGGTGCCCCTTCGTCTCCCATCATCCTCCTGCAATTACCCCTCCAACTGCAGTGAACATGGCAGTGCGGCGTCAAATGATGCAGCGTTGCCATGGTAATGGGATGCTACGTGACCTCATGACGCTACGCGGCGTCGGCCATGTTCACTGCAGTTGGAGGGGGAATTGCTGGAGAATTCCGGAGACGCCGCCGCACCACGCCGCCACCCGGAGATTCACCGGCTAAACCCCTATCCCGGAGGTAAGTGCCCAAAACCCGGAGTCTCCGGGTCAAACCCGGAGAGGTGGCAAGCCTGGATTTAACTAACATAGCGGTATTTCCCTCTCCTCTCCAGCAAAAGCTGTTCTTCAGGACCTGAATAGGAGTAACACCACGATATACATAACCACCGGTTATGGTAATGGTAACGTCAAGTTAATAGGTCAGTAACATGATGTTAAGCCTATACTAATGAGCTCTAGTGCAGCTTTTGTTTTTGCCTAGAACTACAATGATACTTTTATAAAGTCTTGAGGTTAACCTGAAAATAAACTGATAACTAACACAAACATGACCTTATTCACTACAGTAAATATTAACAATTCATTTTGATCATTCAAATTTTTTTAAACTACTATAATGAAGATTTCACTTGCAATTGTTGTTTTGTTTCATCATGGATCACTTCAATGCCAAAATCCCTGTGTATGAGAGAGCTGGCGGAAAGATAAAATTTAGCTTACTGAAAATGTAATTTCCTTCAATCCATCAGGCAGCACCATGTGTAGTAAGCTCCACCTCCTGAGGTAGGACAAGATCAAACTTGCACATGCCGTATAAAGGGCACCTCCCACCTTTTGAGACACAAGGTCCTCCCTGTTTGGTAATATCCAGCATGGCTCTGGTGATTTAACAGGTCTGCAAACCAATACCTTCTGGCCCAATATGGAATGATCACCACCACCACCATGGCCATCGCACGTTCCTGCTTCATCTTTTTGAGGACTCGCGGAATCATCGCAACTGGAGGAAATGTATAAGCCTGTCTGAAATTCCACTTCAGTGTCATTGTGTCTAGACCAGTGGTCTATCTATAGCCCGGGCAAAGCCCCGGGGCCCGTACTCTTGAGGGGCCCGCTCTCTAGGGTAACCATATTTGTCACCTACTGCACATGCGCGACAGCTGATCTGCTTGCCGACTGCGCATGCTCGATCGGCACTTGCGAACTACTTGAGAAAAAACTTCCTAATGGAGAGACCACTCTCCTTGGAAAATTTCCTGATGGCTGAGGAAGTCTGCCAAGATATTTTCTTACCCCTGATAAGCACAGCTTATATCATGAGAATTGTTTTCCACCCATGATAGTATCCTCATGGCTTCTCTCATGAGTGTCGGACTTCTGGTACCCCCTTGGCGATTTATGTATGTGGCCATTACCACCTTGTCTGTCTGTCTTCTAATAGGCTTGCCTTTCAACTGTGCTTGGAAAGCTTACAGAGCTTTGAAGACGGCCCTTCTAGCAGCACACGGGCAATATTAGAAAAAGATTACTTACACAGTGTATTTAAACATTTTCACAATGTTCACAACGGCAACTCCACAGGTTTGACCTACAGAGCTACAGAACATGTCAAACAAAATTGATGGGGGAAGGCAGACTTCTCAAACTCTTTTGAGAGAGAAACATTCTGGATTTATAGGTTAAAAATATATCCAGACAGACTGAATATTGGGGCATTCATCAACTGATGCTCTCCGACACTCCTTTTTTTGAAATATGCTTTGACTGATTTTATGACTTCAGGTGTTAAATGGTCCCTGAATCTTTGTAATGTAAGACTGTGTATGTGTGTGTAAATATAAATTTATAATGCGCCCAGTGTATACACCGCTTTACAAAAGGTGTGTGGGGGAGTGTATGTATACCAATGGTGTTGGTGGTTGTTGAAATGTAGGAGGGTGTTGCATTAGTATTAATGTGTATAGATACTATGTGGTCCCTATTGGTATATAGGGATAGAATTACATTGTACATTTGTATGTGTAAGAGAAAGCTGTGTGTGCATTCATATAGTGCAGTATTTATACACATCGGATTTAGCACTCATGGGAAGAGAGTTCTCTTGTGTAGTGGCTCATGAAACTGCAGTCTCGGTTTAGGCCACCGGTCAGTGTCCCAAACAGTTTAATACATTTGTATTCATGCAACCGTCTCTCTTTCTGTGTTTTAAGATTACCTTTCAGTATGGCCACCTTCAGATCGTTCATCTTATGGCCAGTCATAGAAATGTTCGCCGACAGGACTGCCTCTTGTTCCGCGTGTGATGCAGGTTCATTCTCTTGTTTAGCCCCTGCCCCGTCTCTCCTATGTAGTAGCAGCCCCCTGGGCATTTTATGCACATAAGGTACACGACATTACTGGAGGAACAGGTGAACCTTCCTTTGATTTTGTACTCCAGATTCCTGTGTGGTATTTGTATTGTGCCCCATTTGCATCTCTTTGGTTTATTTGCATTTAATGAAAAAGCTTCTGACACCAAAGGGAACAGAGCACAAATTCTGGTCTAAAATGTGATGGTAGTATCTTTAATAAATCTTGCAGTAAAAGCAGCAGCAACATTTTCAAGCAAATTGCAGTTTTTTTGTATTTTGCCCCAGTTTTTTCATTACACCCTGTGTGTCTTCTCATCCTGTTGGATAGAGGGCAATGTTTCCAAAGTCACAAACTAGAAATAGGTGCAAAGTTCAAATAACAAGATTTATTTTGCACGACGGTCTAATACAGGAGTGTTTTTAGAACTTCTTGTATATTAATATCACTAATGCAAGTGTAACCACTCTATTTCCCTAGATATTAGTATGTACAGTAGATCAAAGTGCTGGAGGGGATGTGGCACTCAAAATATTATCTAAATCTGTGTATGAGTGATGTTTTAGTGTCTGGAATAGGAAACAAGAGATGTGTGTAAAGAATCATGGATTTCTGTACGACTTGCAATTTGTATTAAATGTGAATATTTCAATAGTCACACAAAATATTGTTCTAAAGATGTTAAAAGCTGGTATTGACAGTGTGAAATGCCTTGTGTATAGAGTCAGAAAGGAAACAGACTAGACATGTTTTAAGTTGAAAGAAACACAAAACACTTATGGGTCATATAGCCTGACTTTTTATTAATCAGAGACCACAATAATATGATCAACATTTATTTTTAGATGACCCCTCTTTACAGCAGGCAGAACAGTCTGGAAAATGTTTAAATACGCAACAGATCCCAGAATAAAATATGAATGACACTGTGATTTAAATGGTTGTGCGCGCCTGTTAGATTACGTTTGACATTTAATTTTCTTGGACATTGTTCTAAAGTTAAACTACATTCTTTACATTTTCTCATATAGCGGTGCAATCTCCACTGGTTGTTTACAGAGAAAGGCCATGCTGACCATCTACAGTCTATTAAAGCAGTCCGTTTTAAGTTGTTTTTTAGTTGTACTTTACAGGAATATTATTTTGTAATTTTTTTTTCTTAATGAAAGAGGCACTTCTGGAATGGTAGTATTTACATGTTCAGAGGTGAGGAAACAAGAGACGAGGGGTCCATATAAGCGTGAGATCAGGGTTTGAGATGTGATATGAACAGGATTGTGATAGAGAAATACACTGCTGCAAGACAACCATTCACCTTCTGTAGATTCCTAGGTCGTAGTTAATGCATTGAAGCTGTGCACAATTACAGGATTCACATTTTGATGTTGAAAAACACTCATTTGCAGTGTCTACAACAGCAAGTAAGACTGTCTGTGACAGGTGGTATGTTTGAAAACGACAGGAGTTCTAGTAACTTGTTATTTCAGATATTGGATTCTTCCTTTTTATACAATATTAATGTTCTTCACTGTTACTTCATGGTTGAGCCAAAGGCCCATGATCTATGGCAGGGGTGGGCAACTACAGTCCTCAAGGGCCACCAACAGGTCAGGTTTTCAGGATATCCCTGCTTCAGCACAGGTGGCTCAGTCAACTATTGAGCCACCTGTGCTGAATCAGTGATATGCTGAAACCTGAACGGTTCCTGGGCCTTGAGGAGTGGAGTTGCCCACCCCTGGAATATAATCTTTGTCCATGTAGAACATGAACAATGTACCAAGAAAACAAAAAAAAATGTACCTCTCAAAAATCCAACTGTGAATAGTAGTACTGTATCACCAAGGCAATTACTAATACAGATTTTGATCAAAAGGGAGTCCAGTGTCAGCCATTTGCACTGTGAACACTTTCTCAATCAGATGGGATGCACCAGAGCACTAGGCTTTCAGAATATAAAAATAATACAGTAGGTGGCATTTTTTTTTTTTAGATGGAGTTTGAAGGATTGATGTTTAGTCAAGCGAACAAAATGAATAAGGTTAACAATTCATTTGTCATTGGACGTCATGCAGCTGTTTAACTCATGTTGCCAGACAAAACATCTAATGTGCAAATATGTTACATGTTATCTGTGTGCTGTCACAGCTAATGGTTGCGTTTCTCTAACAGTCTCATGTAAAATACTTCGATGTGGACTCCACAAGAATAACTGCTTTCCTGGTAATAACAGGGACTACACATCTTCAAAGGCCAGTGAAGTAACGGACGGGTTGCACTAGCGTTTATAAAAAAAAAAAGTTTATAAATGTTAAAAGGCATGCACGTGTATTGCAAATGCATCAGTATGTCTGTTAAAGTGGTGAGTCACTTTTTAATGTGACAAGTATATAATGCAAGTGTGTTTATATAGCCATTACAAAATGTGGAATTTTTCGATTAAAAAAAGCTGAATAAAAATAGCCATTTATATAGCCATTACAAAATGTGGAATTTTTCGATTAAAAAAAGCTGAATAAAAAATGTATACTGAAATACTAAGATACCAGCACCGGAAACACCCGGCATAAATCAGTTTCATTACCTTAGCGGCTAACCGCTAAGGCAATGAAGGGGTTAACCACCAGTGCCATGCTTATTGTGGGTAGCGGGGGGTGTGTGAAGGTGGTATTTGGCCCTTGGTGGGGGTTTAGGCCTTGCAGAGATGTTGCGGTTGGACTTAACCCCTTCATTACCTTAGCGGTTAATACCGCTAAGGTAATAAAGGGGTTAACCCCTCCCGCATCCATCCGGTAGGCCTAAACACCCATCCTTGGGGCTACTACCCCCATCACCCACCCTCGCTACAAAACAATACACACAACAGCCCTACTAGCCACCTCCTATGCCCCCAATAAACCATTACAATATCAAATACACAAACACACAACACACCCACCCTGTGTCCCCACATACTGTAAAACCATGATTTATTATTTTACACACAATTAATACCCCAGGCAGGCGGGGGTCCCTAGTGGTCCCGACGGGTGTCCGCAGGCCCCACAGTGCACCCCGGGTGTACCCACAGGTGTCTGGGGGGCCTCCTGGTTAAAACCTTTTGCCAATTTTTTTTTTAAACAGCCAGATGGCTGTTGAACCAGTTCCTGCCCAAATGTGATGTCGTAGAATGTAAATGCGTGGTGCTTGTCTCCTTGACAAAGCGCTCTGAGAAGCGTGAAATGTTGGAGGGGCTTTTTTGCCCTTCTCTTGTCCTCATGACCATTAAATAATATTTTTTTTATGGGAAACGCACTCTCCTGTTTGTTTATTTTTCTATGGACATTTGTTGTAGTGCTCCACCATTCTTCCTTTTTCCAAATGTGACGTCACAAGCCATATTTAAGACCGTGACGCCTCATTTGAGCCCAAGACGACGACGAGACAACATCGGTTGGGATCTACCATGGGGTTTTTTGGAATGAAAGATGAAGACAGAAGATTAAGAAGATAAAGAAATAATTGCAGAAGAAGAAAGAAGCGGATTAAAGATAGAAGAAACAAGAATTGGGTACCTGATCCGGATCATGGCGGATGGCATCGGATGCAGTTTTGGGCCTTCACGATACGTGAGCTTCCCGTTTACCCGGGAGTCGGAGGGCCAACGCTTCTAAAGGTAAGTAAAATATTGAATGCATGGAAATGTTTTTTTTTTTTTTTTTTTTATAGGTTTTGATTGGATGTGTATTTTTTTTTTAACACTTTCCCGTTTGATAATTTGTTGCCAGTATTCCCAGCTGTTTGAGCTGCAAACTGTAACAATAGTTACCATAGTAATTTAAGAATCCATTGTATCTCCTGAGTTACACTGACTGAAGGATTGGTTGAAACAGAAAAGCAGCCATTTAGTGAACTCTGGGAAGCAGGATCTTTGCTGATCAATTACAGGAGAACGAATCGATCTGCAGCTTAGGTAATTCGATTTCAATAAAGGTAATCAAAGGAGATATAGATTTAAATTTTTTTTTTTTTTTTTTTAAAGAGCCGCTTGGATTGCCTGTTTAAAGAATTTGATCATGATAACGGTCACATGTGTAAATCTATATTTGTATGTAAAAGTATGTATGTAAATTTGTACGAGACAAAACGGAGGGTATTATGTTCAGATTCCGAGTTACACGATTACAGGTCTGTATTGTTATCATCGAAAAGTCAGAAAATACAGCTCAACCCCCTTATAACTCTGTGCTTGGGGTCCAAAGAATCACCTCGCTCTATAAGCGGGCCGCGTTAGAAATAATGTACAATTGTATGCATTGTACAATAAAGTATTTAAGATACCAATAATCGTGTTGTAAGGTATTCATAAATACAAAAATTGGGAGCCACGGTTGCATCGCGTTATAAGCGGATTCGCGTTGTAAGGGATCTTGTTATAACATGTACATGGTCACCTGTCCATCAAACAGCTCACAAAAAATGTATTCATTTAACCAAGTACCAAAAGAAGACTTGGATTTGTGTACAATTGCAGCAGTTGTTTTAAACACGAAATTATACAGAAACATGTCCAATAGGAATAATTTTTATTTTCTACAAACCTGTTCAAGTGATGTTAAACACCGTAAAATAAGCCCAGTTATAAAACTGTATTTCAAGCTTTAAAAAGAAATCATGACAATGTAAATAAATTATTTTTGACACCAACTTAAACTAGTTTTCCATAAACTGGATTTTAGTTGTCAACATCTATGTCTCTATTGCCGTTTACATCTCAAAGTGTAAAAATGTAAATAAAATGTTACGCATGGTGTCTGCTCCTCGTTTGTTACTTAAAAAATATGCACAATAAGAATATTCATTTTTTTTAAACATAAGTTTGAATCAGGGGGTCTCCGGAGGTGAACCGCATTCATTTCAGATCCGGAGACCCCCTGCTTCTCGAGATCCCTACCTCCCTGCGTCCTGATGTCACGGCTTCCTAGTGGCCCGCAGAGCTTTGCAACTCCGCAATTACGTGAGCACTGCTAGCCGGGTGGCTACTGGCCCCCCCAACGGAGGTCTGTATCTCTTGAACCAGCGGGCCCCCAGAGCTCAAATTAATGGGATTTAAAATTGTAAAGCAAAGGAATAAAAAGGCAAAAATTAAAATAAAAATAAAAAAACCCGGAAGTTAAATCTCCCTGACTGTTCATACGACCCTCTCAATAAGTACCCATCATTTCTACTGTCACAGTATTCTGTTTAAAGCAGCATTTCCACTTAAAACATATATAAAAGTAAACAATACATGATTGATGTGGGCACTTTATGTATACATTTTGATAACATACAGTGCATACAATAAAGTAGCTCTAAGAGCGGCCTATGAATAATTTATCACTACTTCCAAAAGCAATATATTACCCGACTATATACTATATGCATGAATAGGATTGCACATAAATTTGCTCATTTTAAATGTTAAACTTGAATTTATGTATGTTACAGATAAATACGATGTGTCCTTGCACAAAAGGACGTCACCCCCATTTATCCTGCAGTAAATTCCTCTTCAAGTGCCTGAACTGCAAACTTAAATGACCGCTCAGCTGACAGAGGAGGCTCATGTTTAAAGAGCACCTTACTTTCTGAAATCAAAAGCTACACGTTAACAAAAGAAAGGTGAGATATGCACGAATAAACGCTCTCTCTGCCAGGGGAGCATGCAAGGCACTGCCCAGATCCTTGCCAGCAAAAATGGTTAAAATCAGTGGCTGTCAAACATCAAAGTGACTGCTGTCGCATGAAAAAGACAAAGCAAAAAGAAATATAACCCGCTCAACCTAGATTGACCAATGGTCAAAGACACAGATCGGTGCACAAGGCTAGGTAATGAACACTGAGAAAGAAAGAAACACCGGGTGGAGCAAAGGCACTACAGTACCTCCCGGATAAGTCCCTTGATATTGCACTCAGGATCTGTGAGGGGAGAGTGCCCTATCTAATAAGAGATATACAGTCAAAGACAAACAATCTGGTCCTATATGCAGTGAAATATGGGTATGAGTAAATTAAAACCACACTTAATAAGTATATAATGGAATAAAATGTATCGGACCAGATTGGTACAAAGTGAGCATGAAAAGGAATACCCGGTCCCGAACACCTAGACCGGGATTCTCAAACCTCTAATAAGTAATGGTGCTTGACCCGTGTTACTGCCATGGATTTGAATAGCAATGAACAGGAGATTAAGCCCTAATACCCCTTATTGGAGTTTAGGAAATCCCCACCATAATGCATAAGTAGGTTGGAGATATTACAGGGATATAAAGCCAATGTAGTAATAAACCACTTTATTATACATAGGTTGATCAATAAAATGTGGATGCACACATACATCTCATCACCCCACACATTAGGAATTTAAATGCAAATAGAAAAAAATTGATTATCCATTGAATTGGTGCTCTTTTTTTGCCAAGACGGACATACAGCAAGTGCTTGTTATGGTATAAAGACTCTCAGGAATATACGACACGTCCCATAACATGAAGATCTTTATTCTGAAAAGGGCAGTTTCAACTTTGTGTAAACTTTGCAAAACAGAAAAATAAATACATGTTCATAAACAAGGATATGCATGTGGCATCGTTTTGTAAAAGTATACAAGAAAAACAAATATGAAAAAAAAAAAAAAAAAGAAGAAACAACTTCTAAACCAGGTATTTCTAGCAAACTTTTCACTTGGTGCACAAATCAAAAGCTATTTCTGTATTATAAGTTTGGCCTGCACTATACAAGCCAGAACTCTGGTGTTAAAAAAACAAAACAAAAAAAAAAAACAAAGCAAGAGGGATGCTAATAAACAATTGTGGTTAGTTAGTTAAGTGGAAGGCAGTATAATGTAAAGCAGCAGGTTTTTAGCTTGTGTCCTTGTGGTATCCCAGGGTTCTGCAGTTTTTTGTTTTTTTATTTAAGGGAAAAAAAACCTCTGATTGTTATATTTGATTATGGGGGATATGTACCAAGTGTCAACAACTGGAGCATTGTTTAAAAAAAGGTGCACATTGAGGCATTTTAACAGTGCATGACTGAAAATGTATCAAAGTGCATTGCTCCATTGTTTTGCCACAAATTGCACCCTGAGGGTTTTGGGGAGTGGTTACATACTGTAAGATGTTGGGGAAAGATTGTCAGAGCAATGTTGTAATGAAATGTTTCTCTGTTTTGAATCAAATGGCACCATTTTGACACCCATCTCCCTTTACATTGTATGTGATATATACAAAATGTTGGATGTCTTTAAAAAAAGCAACAACAAAAAAACATAGTAAGCATCATTAAAGCAGTAGAAGTTTTAGTATACAATAAATGTACGCTGAAGTTCCATGGAGTCACAATACAGCCGTGAGTTTCGGAGTCCTTACAAAAGGTGTAAAATCACTAGTATATTGATATAGGTGAAACCAAAGTTTGTCCAAACTGGATTTTATGTTGTAAGATCTTAATAGGTGTACACAAAAATATTTCAAAGAGGCAAATACTTTAGGAGTGAAAGAAAAAACATACATATATTTTCATAAAGTAGGAGAAATTAAACATTAAGGGAAGGCACATGCTTCAATAGTTAGCTGGATTATCAATTGATATTACTGCAGTGCACTGGTCAATAGTTTGGCATTGCACCATAACAACCAATATTCTGGTAATATATGGATTTATATTTGTGGCACATACTACTACACTACTGCGCTTACAGAAATTATACTAGCTTGCGTCTAAAACTATGTATAATGCCACAGACCGGGTAAACACAGGAGGCTATGAAAAAGCACACATTTAAATATCAAACATCTAAATCTTACATATAAATAATAAACAAAAAACATGCTCTACACAAGTACAGAATTTACCAGCACAAGCTCCAATGAAATGGTTTTCCAGATTGGAGTAACATTGCTTCAATATGTCTTAATCATTTATGAATCTTAAAGTATGATAAATGAGGAATGTGACGCACAATGGATGTCAGTAAACATATCCTAATTTCATTTCAGGTGAATACATTCACGGGTCCACAGAATTTAGTCATCTGGAACAGCAAAACACATGTGCACTAATTCTCAGTAGATAACTAAAAATAGATTTATTTTGTAGGGTAGGAGTGGGTTCAAGAAAATCATACCACTCTGTTCTCAAACTTTTGGGTCTGAAATCGCTAGCAAGTATCAACAGTACGTGTATCTCAGACTAATCCCATTTGCAGCAGTCTTGCATTCTATTTTATCCAATGCTCAACATAAGGAATAAGGCATTATTTACAGGTCTTTCACTTGGGACAAAAGAAAGTTTTGGTATAATGTGCAGCCGATTTGAGATAAACAGTTCAATTATGCGCTAATGCTGACCCATAGGCACCCGAGTAAAGTCCCGTATATCCATGTGCCTACATAAACTTTCCTTCCGGTTTCTGTACAAAGCATGCCAGCAGTCAGGCCAGTTAAGAGTATAAGGGATGGAACGGTTCTCTTCAAGCTGAGCTTGGTATGGTGACCATTTCCTGGGAACATGTTCCGTCTCTCAGGATCCGCAGCTTCATAAAACTCGGTCAGCAACCTACAAATTAAGAAAATTAAAAGAAGGTTGCAGCATGAATCCAAATAAGGACATTAGTTTTGAGATTTAGAAAAAAATACCCTGATACATACTTATCTTTATTTTCAAAGCGTTCGTGAAGCCATCTTCTCATAAAGATCTGTTCCTTTGGGATATCCCTTAGGTCGACTCGTTCCACGAAGATATGGATTCTTGGGCATTCCTTGCACAAAAATTCTAAAGTAACAAAAGAAAGGGTTGTATTGCATGATTAAAATGATATTGTAATACTAGGATCTTACCATGAATAAATGATGCAATACATGGAAGAGATTCATGTTTCAAAGTATGGTGACAAAGTACAGTAATAGTAAAAAGGATGTACGCACACATCAAAGTGTACAATTTTGAGTCATGATCACAAAGAATTTATTTTCCGGACAAAGAAATAGCAAAACGGGTTGAAATAAGGAGGTGATATCACTTTATTAGCGACGATTAAACACAATAGGTAGCGCTAATAATGAAATAATAATGTATATATATATATATATATATATAAAAATTATAATGATAATACAATTATATAAACAATAAAGTGGAGCAGCCTAGATACACATCTGACCCCCAGTCAGATAAGAGCAATGGAAATGTAATGGTATCAATGGCGCTAACAACAATATAAAAATAAATAAATGAATATACAACCAGATGACGATTGGAAAATTCAACGATGATCTCAGCAGACGGTGATCAAACATGAAATGCAAGAAAAAAGAACATAAGTGTAATACTGTATGTACTAAAACAGACAGACAAACAATGACTAACAATGTTGCTGAAACACACAGATGACTAAATAAAAATTGTATATTTAATATATCATAAAAACATACAAGACAATTATGACAAAGTTATAGGTCCCAACGATATCTGGCCGAAATGCCCGCTTACCGGAGCCTAGATGGTATTCAGCAGTGGATAATCAGAGAGTATCCCCTCTCATAGTGGCTGGCACGGCTCCCACACCTCTCTCCAGCGTCTGCCACGTGTGTTGTTTGCCAGCAATGGTCCTCAGCAGTTCGAGCATGCGCAGAAGCGCCCGGCACCAGACGGATTAAACCGCAGATTCTCCTGCTCCTCGCGGCCGCGTGTAGGGATATGGCAGCAAATTCAAAAGATGCTTTTGGGGAAAGCAGTCGCACGGCAAGGTATGCGGTGGGTAACGGCAGCAGATGACACTCGCAGTGATATCAGGGACCACCCAACCCGTTTCGGAAGCCTCTGCCTCCTTCCTCAGGGGTAAAATTGAATGAATAAAGTCCCTGCGTGTCCGTGTATTTATGGGAAAGAATTTAAAGGTACAGGTACCATTATAAAGTCCCGGACATGCGCAGTGAAGCAAATCTATCTTTTGAATTTGCCGCCATATCCCTACACGAGACTGCAAGGAGCAGGAGAATCTGCGGTTTAATCCGTCTGGTGCCAGGCGCTTCTGCGCATGCTCGAACTGCTGAGGACGGAAGCAGGACATTCAGACAGCTTTCCCTGCCCCTGCGACAGCGACAGCGTGGACGGACGCTTACTCCATTGCTGGCAAACAACACACGTGGCAGACGCTGGAGAGAGGTGTGGGAGCCGTGCCAGCCACTATGAGAGGGGATACTCTCTGATTATCCACTGCTGAATACCATCTAGGCTCCGGTAAGCGGGCATTTCGGCCAGATATCGTTGGGACCTATAACTTTGTCATAATTGTCTTGTATGTTTTTATGATATATTAAATATACAATTTTTATTTAGTCATCTGTGTGTTTCAGCAACATTGTTAGTCATTGTTTGTCTGTCTGTTTTAGTACATACAGTATTACACTATGTTCTTTATTCTTGCATTTCATGTTTGATCACCGTCTGCTGAGATCATCATTGAATTTTCCATTCGTCATCTGGTTGTATATTCATTTATTTATTTTTATATTGTTGTTAGCGCCATTGATACCATTACAGTTACATTATTAGCGACGTTAAACAGGTCTCTCTAAAGGAAGCATTTTCAACACCGACATGAGACTACTGTAGTGATAATGTGCATCTCAACACACCTTGGCACAAAGAAAGCGCTTTCTCCCAAGAGGAAAATAATCAAATACAACACAGCCATTTCAAAATGTTCTTTACATGGACAGTTAACACTAGTCAGTGACACAAACGTATTTTTCTAAACAAGATAGCCTTCACTTTCTATTTGCCTCATTGCAAAATCATGCAATAGTTTTCTGTTTTGGAGAAACATGGATGGAGAAACATTATTTCGGTGTCCACTTAAAGATCTCGGCTTTTGTGATTGTCCAAAAGGTTATTAATAATTCAGTCTTGATCACAGAAAATAGAGATAAAAAAAGGAAAAGAAAATCCAACAGGGCATTGACGCCTAAAGTGTACTTAACAAGAGCAGCGTATTCTGTATATCCCGTAATATTTTTAGGTGCTTGTGTTAGGGTTTTGTTTACACAGCTAAGTAACATTCATCATAAAAACAAATCTTAAAAATGATAGAGCCTAAATCACTCTTACGACGTGTGTGTGTGTGTGTGTGTGTGTGCATACACACACACACACACACACACACACACGTCGTAAGAGCTTTGGATAAGCCGTTTTGGCATTATAAAAATGAGCATAGGTATGCATTGTCCAGCGTTGGATAAGCCATTCGTTGTAAAGCGAAGCGTTGTAAAATGAGGACTGCCTGTATTCACAGCAAATAGATTTCAGTGGATGAGGCCAAGGTAATCTTTACCTTATATAAATTATTAGGCGTCTGTAGCGTGGAAAAAATGCGGTCATCAATAAACCAGAGAAAAATGCACATTTTCAAAGCTTCAAAAATAACATGCAGCATGAGATTGTGCAAACTTAAAGTTTCTTTACAATACACAGATATAATTACTCCTACATAAATTCCCCTCCTAAGGACCAGATTACTCAAACACTACTACAAAACAGATCATTACTTTGTTATCTTCTGTTTATATTTTGTAGAATAACCCAAATGGTTAGAAAAGGACAAGTTTGTATCTAAATCAATTTTTCATGGAAACAGTTGAAATGTAAATGTATAAGACCCTTCCTAATCACCTCTTCCACAGCGAAGTAATGTTGTGCAAGCATCACTATGATTAAGGTGATTCAGTTAATGACCACTTTGTTTTTTCCCCCATATACATAGCACAGACCAATGTATGCAGTGCAGGCACGAGTCCCTGCCCTGCAGAGTTCACAATCATAGCCACAGAGACTGCAGGTGACTTGCTCATGGTCACAACGAGAGCAAACGCACAAACAAGATTCAAACTGTTCAACCCACTTCAAAAGGCAGCGTTATTACCACTAAGCAACTATTTTCAACAAGGGCTGCTCCAATACATTCCTAATGCATCCGATTCAGTGACAACTAATTTTTGCAACAAGAAGGTTGTCATTACACCCTGTCTTTTGTATACTAGGATGCTTTGTTACATATTTAGAAAAAAATTGTAGTTGGGGGGGAAAAAAACTGAATTGTATTGTATGTCTTTATTTAAATAGCGCCATCAATGTACATAGCGCTTCACAGCAATAATACACGTGGTAATCAAATAAATAACAGATAATATAAATAACAGATCATGGGAATAAGTGCTTTAGACATTAAGGAAGAGGAGTCCCTGCCCCGAGTAGCTTAAAGTCTAATTGGTAGGTAGGGAGAACGTACAGAGACAGTAGGAGGGAGTTCTGGTAAGTGCGTCTGCAGGGGGCCAAGCTTTATGTATCATGTGTTCAGAATATCCACAGTGCTATTCATATGCTTCTTTAAGCAAGTGTGTCTTAAGGTGGGTCTTAAAGGTGGATAGAGAGGGTGCTAGTCGGGTACTGAGGGGAAGGGCATTCCAGAGGTGTGGGGCAGTCAGTGAAAAAGGTTTAAGGCGGGAGAGGGCTTTAGATACAAAGGGGGTAGAAAGAAGACATCCTTGAGAAGAACGCAAGAGTCTGGATGGTGCATAACGAGAAATTAGGGCTGAGATGTAAGGAGGGGCAGAAGAGTGTAAAGCAGAAGAATGAGTGG
Organism: Ascaphus truei; assembly: GCF_040206685.1. NCBI lineage: Eukaryota > Metazoa > Chordata > Amphibia > Anura > Ascaphidae > Ascaphus > Ascaphus truei. The sequence goes on from NC_134486.1 coordinate 343,583,182, forward strand.
CCAGCATAAGACAGACTAAGAAAATAATAGAACAGCGCTTCCCAAGTGAGACACAGTACTAAGCAGAACTCTACTCACAGATTCCTTGGTGCAGTCTCTTACATTTATTAAAGAGCAGAGAAGAGTACAACGTTTCAGGTCCCATGATCAGGATGTTGATATTTGCTTGCTCTGTGCACTTTAAATATGTTTATACTCAATATAAGTATATTACACAATGTTGCGAGTGATTGGTATCCCCGGTTGTGGGATTTTTGGTGCCAAATTTCAGTATACTATGCGGTTTCTTTTGCCACTATGCACCTGATGAAAGGTCCATATGGGACCTGAAACGTTGCATTCTTCAATGCTCTCTAATAAAGAGAAGAGACTGCATTAAGGAATATGTCGTAACAAAGGAGAGCGAGGGAGTAGGTGGTACATTATGATACCTTTCATCGGGTATGGCAGGAATACCATATACTGTGATATAGTGTATGTAAGAGGGATAGCTGGTTACAATTGATGTAGACGGGAACTGTAAAATAAGACGAGGTAAAAGCAGGTAACTTGGTGTGAAAATTAACAGTAGAGACATACTGTAGAAGGCTATTCTCTTTTGAAATGCAAAGGCAGCCTAGATGTTAGAGATGTGAGGGGGAGTGAGCCAAGCCTTTGCATTTCAAAAGCGAATAACCTTCTACAGCCTATTCTGTCTTGCAGCCTGATTTTAAAGCATATTTAAAGTAGCCCATTTCAAGTAGCATGCAGTACTAGAGTTTAAAAGGGAGTTCAAAAGGAGTGAACAAGGGGACAATACAACACCTACTTGCCCTGATTCCTGTATTTGAACTAGGCTGGAAAGGAGGATATTATCTATCCCAGAGTGCACATTACAGCACTTTACTATTACCGTGATGCCGCCTTTACTTTTTATATTTGCTATGACCTCACTTCTCAAATTACGCACTTCTTTCTACCAGCCTCATTATGTCTCTAACTCTTATTCATATATCTCCATCTCTCCTTCCTTCACCACTTCTCAGTTCACATGAACTCCTTTCTTACCTGCGCCCACTGACACTACATAGCTATATCCCCTCCACTAAAACACCCCCCTACAAAACATCCTCACACATTCTCTTTCAAACCATGCTTCTCCTCCTTGCTTCTGGGAATCTCTCTCCAGATCCTGGTCCCCGTCTTATTTCTACATGCAACTTCTACAAGTCCTCGCCTCCCACATGCAACTTCTACTCCAAACCATCTAACCTCAAACCCATCCCCTCCCTCCCTCCTGTGCCCTTTGGAATGCTAGCTCCTTCTCTAACAAGTTCCTCTCTGTGCAAGACTTTTTCTCTCACGCTGTTTCTTTTTGCTACAACTGAGACTTGGCTCACTCAGTTTGACTCTGCACTGGAAGCTGCCCTCTCCTATGGTGACCTTTTTCTCCCACACTCCACGCCCTGATGGCTGGGGTGGGGGCATGGGGCTCATCCTCTCCCCTCTCTGCCATTAGCATACCCTTCCTATTCCTCCCCCTCTTGCTTTTCCCTCCTTTGAGGCTCACCCTGTCCAGATCTTCTCTCCTCGCCCTGTCCACATGGCGGTAATCTATCACCCACCTACCTCTACTCATCCCCCCCTTCTGCCTCACTCATACTTTTAATCCTGGCTCTCTTTCTCTCTTCAGACTCCCCTTTTCTTCTCCTTGGGGACTTCAATTGCAATATTGATGACCCCTCTCTCCCATGGGCTTCCCCCTTTCTCTCTCTAACCTCTTCTTTTGTCCTTTAACAGTGGGCTGCAACCAGCACCCACAACGATGGCAACTAGCTAGACCTGGTTTTCACTAAAAACTTCTCTCCGATTTCTCCATTTCCCCCTTTTCTCTCTCTGACCATCACCTCATTTCATTTTCTCTCTTGCTTTTACCCTCCATCTCCCTCTCGTTTCTGCAGAGACCAGCGCTCTATTAACCTACCAGCTTTTGATTCCACTTTACGGTCCTCCCTCTCCTCTCAGCCCTGCTCCAGACCCCAACAACCTAGTCAGGAACTACAACTCTGCCCTGTCCTCTCTAGATCTTCATGCCCTGCTTTCTCTCTGCCGTACTCACCATTCTTACCCCAGACCCTGGCTAAATTCCCACATGCGCATGCTGCGTTCCTGCACTTGTTCCTCTGGAGGAAATCTCACTCTTGCAGAATTCGGTCACTACAAATTTATGCTATCCTGTTTCAATTCTGCCCTCTCAGGCTAAACAAATTTACTTTTCTTCACTAACCAACATGCACAAGTCTAACCCACGCCGACTCTTCTCTGTCTTTGACTCCCTACTCAGACCACCCTCAGCTGCCTCTTCTTCCTCCATCTCACCTCAGGACTTTGCCAACTATTTTAAGAAAAAGGTGGAATCCATACGTCAGAACATCCCCTCTGTTTCCTCGTCCCACCATACACTGCTTCATAAGGCTGCGTTTATATTACTGGCTACAGTGACTGCGTGCAGCTGGAAAGCAACCTAATGTAGTTTGTATTGTCCGTCCATAGTGGGGGCGACAACGACGTGTGACATGACAGCGACCAAAATCACTGTAATCAAAAGAATGAGGTGTCCAGAGACAGCCGTATCACGTGACTGGCAGCAGCCAATAACGTAGCCCCTTGCCGCCAGTGACATCGCACAGTGTGCAAGTTTCGCTACAGCGACGTAACGGTTAGCATCGCCGTAGCCAGTACTATAAACAGTTTAACTCTCCTCCTGCCTTCCTTGACTCTTTTTCCGCTGTCACAGAGGAGGATGTGTCACTGTTAAACTTTTCTCCCTCTACCACTTGCCTTGACTCCATTCCCTCCCATCTCCTAAAACCTCTTGCTCCTACTATAATCCCTACGCTCACACACATTTTTAACTCCTCCCTCTACTCTGGTACCTTTCCCTCCTCCTTCAAAACATGCAACAGTTATATCATTACTCAAAAACAGCAAGCTTGACTACCTGTCTTTTTAACTATCGACCTGTCTCCCTCCTGCTTCTCAACTCCTTGAATGTCTTGTATTATCACGCCTGCTCCATTTTCTCACCACCTATTCTCTCCTAGACCCTCTACAATCTGGCTTCCGCACTGCTCACTCCACTGAAACAGCCCTCACTAAAAATATCTGAAGACCACCATGCTGCCAAAGACAGAGGTCATTACACTCTGCTCATCTTACTCTATCTCTCTGCAGCATTTGATATCGTGGACCACTCTCTCCTCCTTCACATTCTCCATAATCTTGGTACTCGCAAGAAAGCTCTATCCTGGATCTCCTCTTACCTTTCCCATCGTACTTTCAGTGTCTCTTCTGCTAACACCTCCTCCTCCTCTATCGATCGCTCTGTGGGGGTACCCCAGGGCTCTGTCCTGGAACCTCTCCTCTTTTCTCTGTATACACTCTTTCTAGGTGACCTAATCACATCTCTTGGGTTTAAATATCACCTCTATGCTGATGACACATTTACTTTTCAACCCTTGGCCTTACACCTGCTGTACAGACCAAAGTTTCTGAATGTCTCTCTGCGATATCATCCTGGATGACCCTCCGCTGACTTAAACTTAACATGTCAAAGTTGACTCACTTGACTAGGTTTAGATTGTGCTGGAATGCAGTTTGCCGTCATGTTCATATTTTCTGTGTGTCAAAACATCAAGTTCTAAAGTGACAAACTAAATGTAATTTCTGTTTTTTCCCTACATTTAAAACCCGGATGGGCTCTGATATTACATAACGACTTGTACACTGATCACAATGCTTTTTCTCCCCACAATGCAGTTTCATCCATTGAGGAACGTTATTACGGTTGCAAAGATGTGCATATATTTTATTTTGTGCAAGGTACAAATAAGCAAATCATGAACTCTAAGAGCATTCAGCAGCTCCGAATGACTCGCCTGCACTTTTCCCGTACAAGGCTCATGGTTCATCAGGCAACTTAATTATGCAATTCATTTTACCGTTTCATGTGACTAACATAATTTAGATACAACACAACGTCACTACAAATCAGAAACAAAAGCAATCTGTGCACTTGCCTGGTACTGAGAAAAAACAGCTGCATTCTATTTTTACAGACTGGAGATCTTAGGCAGGCCTAGGGACATCATTTTACATCAACAGGACTCACTAGGGAATTGTGCAATTAATGTTAAGTTAGGTTTCACTGTGGTAGTGTACATAAATTACGTTAACCAACTACCTAAAGGGAATCTTTTTAAATATAATAAATCAAACATGATAACTGTGTGTCAGTGTTAAAGGTGGAGGGCCCTCTAACGACCTAAACTTATCAACATCAGGAATTGCTAACACTGCACACCAATAAAGTGTGTTGGTATATTTTTTTTTACATGTACAGTGTTCTCTCTTCCCAAAGTCATACATTATTTGTAACCACACTAGTGGCAGTTACTATGAGAGTCAACACCTGAATAGTTTATTTCAGGCCTTTACAACTCTTAAAATGTTTGCAATACCATTTTTAAATAAAAAGATATGGCTTACTAGAAACACCACAAAATGGACATTAAAATAATTTTTACATTTGGTTATTCCCATATTTATACTTTTACGTGGTCACAATGTAATTTATGCAAATTAATTCTACTTTGCAATGAACGACGTATTAGGACAATACAAATTTTGTCTGGATGAGCTATATTAAAAGGGTGCAGCCCTAGGTATTGATATTTTTTTAATGTTGCCATTTAACAGTTCTTTATGATTTTTAATGTGGCATTTTCCTTTTATTTTTGTGATGTTGCAAAACGGAGGCGCTGGCCTCCAAAAGCATAGACTGATTAAAATGTCTGCCATTTTCTCCATAGAAATCAATGTATACTGTACTTCAGTGGTTGTTTTTTTTTTTTACCTTTGACTGCTGCCAAGTTAACTCAATTACTTTGATACTCAATTATTTTGTATACTTTTAGTCAATCTAACTGAATACACATATAGATATATAGATATACAGATAAAAAAAAAAAAGTTACAGTAGGCCCCGAATAAACCGTAGACAGATTGACACCTCTAATGTAATTACAATACTTAAACAATGAGGTGCCCCCAGACAACTGATATTTTCTGGAAGCTGCTAATCAGAAGAATCTAAAAGTGGGTCTCATAAAATAAAATTCAAAATAAAATGAGCAGCACGGCAAACAAAGGGTTAACCAACGAACAGTAAGCTGCCCTGCTCCAACGGGGAGGGGATGATCGGGGGGAAAAAACTAAATAAACTATACCTGTGAACACACCTGAGTTGCCAGTGCAAAGTATATTCAGTATCTTTCCCAGGTATCTCTACCCATGTGTTGCATATGAGTGTTTTGAGAGGTAAATATTTCCGTCCTACACCACATACTGTATTATTGGAAGCCAACGCAACATTGCACTAGAGTAACAAGACATTAAACCTATAAGGAGATATACAACAGACGTTGTTTTTGCATATAGTTAGCTTTATGCATAGCAGTTAACATAATATTTTCAGCCCTGATTTAATGGATCTCTGTGGACCAGCCCTAACTTTCCCTCAAGCATAAGGAAGTCGCAGAGACTGGAACGAGAACTGTGTCCCCTTTTTGCAAACATTACAAAGATTTCATAGCAGGGAATATTGCAGTAAGACAAAGCTACGTATTTATACTATGGACATTGTTTCACAGTTCAGACTGCTATAAAACCGGATGTTTGCGCAAACATGTTTTGCTGTATTTAGAAAACATGAAATAGAAAAACAATACAGAGGAAAAAAACCCACCAGATTTGTGAGACTGATCAACAAAGGGAAACGGCTTGGAACAAAATAAAATGATTTGATAGTATGGCAAAACCAATAGAAAAGGATTACAGATCTGAAAAAAATTAAAAAAAGACACTTCCCTATCATTTAGTAGCACTCCTTGATCAAAAGTATTTTTCGGTTTTATTTGTGTTGAATTTATAAACAGTAGAGGGTGTGCTAAAAAAATATATTTGAGCTTCAATTAAAGTTAAACATAAGCCAATATCTATCCCAAATGTATCTGGTCAAATGCTTGGTATAAATTACAATTTCCTTTTCCAATAATTTAGTTTAAGATGATGTAAGTAAAGTGTTAGATATTCCAAATGTCTCTTTTGGGACAAGGGGGTTTGGTGCCTACAGTGTTTCATCCCTCTCATTGAAGTAGCTCCAAAGTGCTCACCCCTTGCCCACACACACCATAACACCCTCCTCCTGTCTAAGTTCACCCTTCAAACCACTTAGATTGAAAGCTCTTTGGAGCAGGGACTTATTTTCCCAATGTTCACTTGCGTTTGTAGCACTTATTCCCACTGTGTATTTTGTGATGTCCATCACTGCCGTGAAGTGAAATTAACATGCATGGCGCTATACACAAGTCTACTTAGAAAATGCCAATAGAAACCTGGTGTACAGTATGAAGGTAACAAATGTAAGCTACTCTGTTCATTTTCTAATAGCAAGGGCTCAATGTTTTCCTAACATTTTCTATGCAGACACATTTCTACTCTTCTATGCAAGGATGAACCTTTCATAGGGTAACCTTGGAGTTTTACCCTAATCTAAAGCAAAGGCAATGCTTTTAGGTATAGTATAAGTGAATACATTAGAGCAGCACAACTCCAAGCCAAGCCTGTAATGATTTGTTATAAAATTATGATTTAAGTCTCATAACATTTCTTCAGAATCACAATACATTTACTTCATTGTGAAAAAGTGAGTTATGCCCACTTTAGTCATTCAGCAACATACTCGTGTTGTCCATCTTATTACATAATGAATGACATCACCAGAAGGGCGATGTAAACAGAAGTGTGTTTTACTAAAGCACTCTTACGTAGCGAGTTAAAAAAACTTTTTTAAATTGGCTTCTTTAGAAAGTTAGTGATCTCTTGAAGTAACCAGGTTACCCATTTGTATACGGTGATGCATAGTAGTTCAAAGTAGTAGAAGCCCTGGAGAAAAACATTTGTTATTGGTTGTGATATCTTAGAGGACCAGAACTTTACAGAGCCTTAGAAACCGCCTAGGTCTCTTCTTGACTTACACTTGAAAACTTGACATTTTGAAAGCTCTGTACAATAAAATCCCATTTATGAAGAAATCTATAACCTTGTGTCATGTGAAAAGGGAATAAGCTCTTAGTTTGTTCAGGTCCTCTAAGCCAGGGGTGCGCAAAGGTTTGATCTTGTGCCCTCCTGCCTGCTCACCCCCAGGCATTTAATTTAAATGCCCTGGGGGAGAGTACGGGACCTCTGTAGCCGCCGCATCCCCCATCAAAATCTCCAGGGCCCCCCACTTTGCACACCTCTGCAAGTCTAAGCCACCAAGTATCCGTTTGACTAATGACATTTGGAACCCATTGCAGTTGCCTCCTTTGTCTTTTGAATTCCCTTCTTCCTACATTGACTACTTTGTGCCATGCATCCAAGACGCATGCTCAAATACAAATAAACTAGAACTGCTTTGTTAGACCACATTCTCTTGCAGACTAACTAGATCACTAACTAGTAACCACTAGTATTACACAACTAATATCTATATCTATCTAGTCCATGTTAATTAACTGGAGTGGCTAAATGCTAGAAAAAGCACTTGCTAGAAAAAGCAAATGTAAATATAAAAATACCAAATAACGTAACAGTTAACTCCAAATAATGAGGTAAGCAAAACTCACATTTACTTCGGTCTATAAAAATGCTGAGAAATTGGCAGAACATTGTAGCAGTTTGATAAACGATCCCATCATAAATCAGTAGTTTCTTTACTCCAACATGACTAACGAGGTAACTGCAATTGAATTTAATCATTCATCACTGCAATGTATTTTCTTCACATTAACCGAACCCCTCAAGAGTTCATAGCAGGATTAATAATCACAGGACATGAAATAACGCTTAAAATGGCCTACTAGTTATGTCAGGCCAGGTTACTGTTTCACAGCACATTGCGTCTTTTTTATTTCTTTTAATTCACTTATTAAAGCATTAGAACTGGATTCAAATCTATTTTTTTCCCCAGCTCACCGACTCCTCCGGGATGATTACCTGGATATTAGTGGAAGGTGAATACAAGACAGCTTAGCTTACAAGTGATTGCACTTGGCCAGCCATTGGGAGACGGTAAGCTGCTATTTCACACCCTGGAAACCATACGCTGTTTTATTTTTAGTGTTATTCAAAGGGCATATAATATTTACCTAAATCACACAACTACCTCAAATGCTGGTGTGTTTATTGTACTTTATGTATGGCCCTGCTGAATAACGGTTTGAAGTCATGTGGCACACACCTACAGTATGAGCATATTTTATGCTAGATCTAATCGAATTTGAATACATTTTGTATTTTATTTTGCAACAAGACCATTTGAGGGCCATTATAGTTCTTTCTGGAGTTTACACGTTTCCTTGGGTGGCTGACGTGACCTGGTGTGCACCCGTGGCAGAATATCTACAGTTCCACCGTGCTCCTTATTCTGGACACAGACCTAATCAAGATACAATGTATAAATACAAATCAATATGTTGACCCGACTGAGGAATAGAACTTACTAAATATGAATTTTACCTCATCGGAGGTTACATTGTGAGAACTACTGCAAACGTATAAGCATATTTAAACCTGGTAACTAATATTAGTCTAGCAGATATACTCTGTGTGTAACACTTATGTTTCTTGATCAGTCTAGTGTTAGAAGTCGAGTTCGAAAAATGAGCATTTCTCAGATGCAAAATGAATCAAAATATCAACTGCTGCTAGGCAGATCGTGGAGTTTAGTCGTGGTCTCTAAATAAATGTAATCCTTGGCAAAGAAATCCACACGTTCCTTCTCAGTATACAACAAGAACATTGCGTATGGAGGCAACGTTTTTATAGTGCAGTTTAATGGAGATCATCATTCACGTGCTAAGAATATAAGAAAGCCATGTCACAAAATGAATTGCTTGTTCTGGAAGGTATTTGGCATTCACACAAGAAATCATACATCTTACTTCAGATGAATACAATTTTGAACAGTTTCTGTAAAGAATTGACAATGGATTAGATAAATGAAAGCACATCTGCTAAATCTGTGTTTTAGGACTGTTTACATTTACCTGCAAAGCTTCTTCAAAATAGAATAATGTCGGCTTTAAAAACATGTGTCAAGAGAATAAAATTACCTGTCATAGATGGTGCTTCTTTCCTTTGTCCAGCTTGGTCTGTAGTCCCTTCATATGCTACTGTGATATCATAAACTGCATCTAGGTAATCCTGCATTGCATCAATAGCGACGTGAGTTGCCTTCACACGTGGAGTCAACACATGCTTTAATACTGGAAGCCCTAGAAGACAAACTAGATTTAATATTTTTCTTTCAGGTGACTTTTCCAAGCCATGGATGGCTTCACATAGGTTCTCAAAGGCAATCCCAGCCTGTGCAAGATCAGGAAATGTTTTACCTGCAGACAGGCGTAATCTGGGTGTGGACGAGCGAATCGGAGAGTAAACATGTTACTTTCTACAGCTTGAGCGCTCGCTACACATAGCTGCGGTCCTGCACCGGGCTACGACTGCTTTATAAAGAGAAAAGCTGCTGCGGTAAGACATCACTGCGGCAGCTTTTCCTTTCAAAACGGACGCACAAACTTCTCCTTACAATGCACAACACTACACTCAAGAATCACTAGGAGGATCACCACTGATCACAATATTTATATCTACATGTAGCATACTTAAAAAAATACTAGATCATGATCAAGAGTGATCGCATAGGCTCGGACTGCTAGCGATAGCTATCTGAAGTTAATTTTTAGGGTTCCTGTGACTGCCAAGGTCTTCAGATAGCCCAGTCTGAGAAACAAATGCTTAAAGTCCTAAAAGCTTAAGCCTGCTGCATTAAGCAATATGTACAGCCCAATCCTCGTTAAGAAGGTGCCATGACACGATTCAGAAAGAGCAGTCATGTTGTAAAGCTGCAATAAATAAGCTGAGGGCACTCTGCTGTAATTAAAATAAAAATAACTTCAATTATACCAAATGCCTGGATAACAAAATACATTCTGTAAATGTTAGCATATACGTCAGGGGTGGCCAACTACACTACTCAAGGGCCACTGATTGTGCCACCTATGCTCAAGCAGATATATCCTAAATACGTGACCTGGTGGTGGCCTTTGAGGACTGGAGTTGGCCACCACTGATATTCTTGCTAATTACGTAATTTACTAAAAAGTCATAAAAATACCAGGAATTGCAATACACAAGGTACACTTGGAGTCAGTGGGAATACTCTTTCGGTACCACAGAATCTACTCCGTTCTTAAACATAATTGTGTTTTCCCCCATAAAACAAGCCTTACAACATGCATAGCAATATCACACTTTATGCAATTGCTAGATGTGCCAACACAATGTAAGAACACACATTGCATAAAGGAAACAAATACGACAAGCTTGTTTGTTTAAAGAAAGCATGTTGGAGCCAATATGGAAACATTTGTATTGTACATGGGCATATGAATTATAGCAATATGAATGCACGTAATAGGACACACAGGGGTTGGCATGTGCCAAGCCAACACACGTGAATTCCAGTACCAAATATTAATTTAATATCCACATTGTGCAGCTACAGTCGGGCAAGCGTAGGATATAAATGTACATTTTGTATAAAGAAATATATCCCAATGCCCAAAAATGATTAGAAACATAGAAAGCATACCTATAGCATGAATCCATTTCACATCAACAAAAAGCAAACACAGAAAACTAGTGTTTCAAAAACACGTGATTAAGAAGATACCAGCTTTCTTAAATATCTGCAACTGCTGTTGGAAAGATTGATAGTTTGAGCGCTTCATTTTTCCTTTATTAGTCTATAAATTTAACATAGAATTGTAATTGAATCATGCAAGCTTCATCTCGATTACCAGCACGAGAAAAAAAAAAAAACTGCAACCATTAACAAAAATGGTTAAAAAGCCCAAGTATCAACAAGCAGCTGCATGATTAAAAAATACAAATAAAAAAGCCACGCTACAGTATCCTTGGGCAGCGCAAGTGTTAAACACGACCTGTCCAGAGTAATAGACAAAGAGCTGACAGTTTACAGTCGTGGGAATAATGTTTAAAAAACGTTAAACGCTTATTTCACCTAGATATGAAATCAGTAATATTAAACAGATGCAGACATGTTTGTGTTCTAAATGATGACTGAACTACCAATTTGTTACTGTCATTTTAAGGTTGCCTGAGGATAATTTTTACATACTTGCTAGTGGATGTTAATACTGTACACACAGGCTCAGTAATTTCTTCCTTAAAAACGTTTAGTTTCTACAAGTACATGACATTTGAGATTCCAATTTTCAGATCTGCTTTGACTCCAACATATCCTGTTAGAAACTGTGCGTACACATTCTTGGGTAAAAAAACACAAAAAAAAAACTTAAGTGTAAGAGAAGTATACTAGTGAACAACAATGGCGATAAGAATGTGTGTTCTTTAGCCAAATCCATTGAATGCTCGTTTTAAAAATACCTATTAAATAACATAACTTTGGCTGCAGCACTATAAACACTTTCCTGCGATTCAAGCAGGTTCGTGTTTGGAAGGAGATTTTAGAACTACACTGGCTTTATCCATAATAGCCAATCTGTGTTAAGGAAACCAACTGCAGTGTTTACTTGGTTGTGTACAGACGGTTGCTGTCGAAAGAGCTTGCAGTCCAAGTAAAACTATACTCTACTGCAACGATAAATCTAAAATTTCAACATATCTTTCCTCCTGCAGCTTGTCTTACGGACAATTTGGTATTTAAATCTTTTTAATTATAACTTACCTTCTTTCATGGAAAATGCTTGACTATCAGTAATCACCTTTGGTATTTCCGGATTATAACGAGTTCCTTCTGGAAATACTACTAGATACATCTGCAAAAAAAAAAAAACACAATTTTTTTTTAGCGATGTAAAAAACAAAAACAAGAAAAAACACACCTCGAAGGGCCCCCAACAGCCAAAGTATCAAAAAATGTAATGACTCCCATAGATGACGGATATTGCGATAGCACTATTTAAATAGTGATATCAGGGCTTGAAAAATAAGAGGTGACAGGGTGCCATGTAGCTGTCTACATACAAGGAACCTGAAAGATAAGAGTGCATTAGAACTGCATTAATGTCAGAGCTGTCAGTCACCACTTCTTTTCGCAGATGTGCCCCACAATAACGTGAATCCTTTATCCTTTCAGCCAAATAGCACTATGGAGACACTGTGGGGTGCACCTTCTGAAAGATGTGTGGTGACTGACGACTGACACCAAATAAGTGCTTCTGCACCCATGGACTTTCCATTACCTCGTTATTGTCAGGCTCCTCCATGCATCAAGGTGCTGGACAAATCCTTTTTTGTGAGCACCAATATTATTTTTGGAGCCCTCAACACCATCTTTTATTGCCGATATAAACTGCATACTAGCATATTAGTCAACTAGCTCAATCCAGGTCCATATTAGTAATATTTGCAGACACGGACTTCACCGAATAAAGGAACATGGAATGTAGCAGTACCAAAAACAGATCCTTTTGGCTGCTGGCCATGCTGAATTTGGACAAACCATGTAACATTTTAACAAGCTAAACTCAAAACGTCTAATAAAAGTACACAATATACTCTGCACGTCATTCCTGACACAGGCTTGAGGTAGTTTCCCCCCAAGACCAACGTAATGTAATGGCAGGGCAATGTTCCATAGGTTAAATTATATTTGGGGAAATTCAAATTGTACAATTAAAACTTTTTTTAAAATAACTTTTAAGGTCTACACATTACAATTTTTGCCCAGTCTTATTAATACCGCGTGTAAACGGTTCTATACATTTGCAAATTGTTGATCCCACTGATGAGACCCAAAAGGTCGAAACAGCCGTCTGTGGGTGGGTTTACCGACTATGCAATTCATGCACTGTATGCCAAGAGATGATGGGGAAAAGCAGGGTGGCAGACCTGTCCGAGACATGTGAAGGTGCGAACAAGTGAATTTTATTTGCTGTAAACGTTGATCCAAAACTTTTTCCCTCTTGAGGTTTTGTTTGGCAACTTACGACAGCACAATTTGTTTAAAGGGAAGGGGGAAGGAACAATTACCAGATTCGAATAGAATTAAACTAACCTGAAGAAAGGAAACATTTACTAGGAGTGCTTGAAGCCGATAAACTGTAATAAAAAAAAAATATCGTTTTTTTTATTGCTTGCTATATGGGATGGCTTATTTTACCTGATCCTATTTAGTTGCTCATGTAAAAGCACTATCCATACTGTCAACACTTCAGTCGTTTCTGTGAATGCCTTAAATTAAATGACAATATTTTGCTTCACAAACCATAATGTTGCTTTTTATATATTTCATGCTCTTGCTTTAGACAATGTTTAGATAATTTAGGAAGACCCGCTATACAAAACAGCCTGTAAAATTATCAAATTACCTTTCAGAGCAAATACCAGAGATTATGTGCATAAACTGGTAGTTTTTTCCCCCCCTTAAAACTACCAGTTTTACAGTGCTCAGCGCATTACTACATTTTACAACGTGTAAATGGTGCTCTGCTTTCAAGTAACGGTCTGAATTAATCTACTGTATCTGTGCTGTTCCTAGCAAGCCTTAAAACTACTTTCTGGTACAAAATCGAAAGCACCCACAGCGTAATACTCTGAGAACGTACATGAATGTTTGTTCGTATTGGCAAATTCTGATCCTTAATCCATTTCTTTTCATGTTGGGATTTACTTGTCAGCAAAACAGTTTGCTTAGTGAAGAAATACTGTTGGCTTCTTATATGCTTCCAAGTACTGCGAGATATCTGCTTAACACGTTTATAATAACATAAGCTTCATTTGCCTTCACTTTGCAACAAGCTAGTCAAGAATTATTGTTCTGAACCAACACCGTGCATAAATACTGCAGCCAGCTAGTTTGGCTGCTCTGGCACTAAAACACATTACATACGCCAGCGTCTTTCAACCAGGGTTCATACGCACACCAAGTACTGTATGTGGGTCTCTAGTATTCATGCGCTTTCAAAATAAACCCCTTTTGGCTTCTTACAGGTATTTCTTAAAATTAAAATATACTAAAATGCTCTGTAGAAAATGGATACTAGACTTATCTAGTTGGACATACGCTTTTGAGAACATGCAGAACTCCCATTTTTAATGCATCATGAACAGCAAACAAAACCACACTTTTGCCAGTACCCAAAATCAGCTAATACAGTTCTGCAATACATCTCAACTCTCAAACAAACATACTGCTTTGAATTATGAGGTTCAACCCAATTCATGGTATTTTTATTGCAATGCAAATTTCAGCAATATATTTTTTCTGGGTCTTGTACAATGAAGTCCTGACTAATAAAGAAAGGTATGACTTTTATCATGTAAGAACGTGTTTTACTTACACTTAGGACATATTGCATTTTGGACCGAAATAGCTTAATTTTAAACACAGGAATTAGGACGTGTTGATCCTTTACAAGAGAAACATTAATTTGTGCCAACATTGTAACCAGAACAATTTTTTTTTTACTGGACTATGTAAATATGTAATTTGAAAGACAACAGTGAGCACAAGTACCTATACCTTAGAGCTTGACCAGTTTTATGGCTATGCGTGGACACCGATATACTTTCACATATTGTAGTATGTTAAAGTATAGCAGTAAGGAAATTCTGAAGAGATTAATAAAGACATGATGTGGTCCTTCTGTTTATAATTCTTATTGTGCATTATTTTAAGCTCTCATGCTTTCTCCAATATGTAACATATACGATGAGATCTATACACACTTTCTACCCAACCTTTGCAGTGCATATACTTCCCTTCTTTGACAAACAGAAATGGTATAGAAAACGATGGCTAATACAGTATATATTAAAAAAAGGTCATCATTCTTCTAAACTTTATGCAGTGAAAACAATACATTTGTGTAAATAAATATACAAGCAACTATGAATCTTTTTAAGATGTCCCTCGTTTTTAAATCTGAAGTTACAAAAGCATAAGCAAAATACTAATTGAGTAGTCCACCCTGCGCGAGTTTATTTTTTACATGGAATGGCAGCAGAGCATCTCCTAAGCTGAAGTGTGTTCATTTCTGCTCCTGGGACCCAAAGACAGATATTTGTAAAAATTAGTTTATGTATACTGTTGTCCGGTCCAAGGAAAACAAAATTGCGGTTTAAAATTGCTGACGTTACGTGGGCCAATAGAAAGCCACGTCGCCTCCGAAACCACTGGGTCCCTCAAGCTGAAAATGCAAAAATAAGTGGTATTGATAAATAAAAATAGAAAGCTAAATCAAAATCCACTTAAAAAAAAAAGGCAGTTAAAGTTGACACAATGATGGAAGAGCATGCTTCTATAGGGAAATAAAAAAAAATAAAGCAATTAATAAGGTTACTACATTTGTTGCGTCCCCCAAATATTATTGTACCGACAGGGAATAAAATGTGCTCATCACAGAGATATTCATATGTTCGTGTAGAAACAATTTCACAACCTGCTTCTGACTAGCAAACAACTTCAGAACATTTACATCAATTATGGACAGCATAAACCATTCACTTCCTTTCCAAAGCATCTAAAATAAGAAAAATATTAATGCTGGTTTCAATGAAATAGCTACAAGGGATCCATTTTACAGTACATTCTTCCGGTGATCAGAAAATATCAAGCACAGGCCTTCATGTGGTTCAAACTGATGACTTCTAATGAAGGCTAGTCGAAGATCTGCATTTGCATCAAGATTGTGCTCTGTTCGGGCATCAGACTAAATAAAATTGATGACACTTCGGTACTGTACTTAATATGTCACCAGTTTTATATGACCTAAAATAGTTTCTTAAGAAAAAAAAAAATATATATAAAACAACGCAGTATTTTTTAAACAAAAATATTTTGACTGACACTACAAAGGTTTAATTTCATATTTTTATATTATCTGTGCCAAATGTAAAACCCTTCGGTACTAAACCGCTCCCTGGGCCGTTTTATGATTTTGAGTTCGGTCCCATAAATTCTGATATACTGAGACACTAATAATATTAGGGGGGAAAAAATGAAACTGATTTATCAAACGTTGTCAAGTGATCCATAAAGCACCAAGCCAACAAAGCAACGAAACAAGGATTGTATCAAGTACAAAGTAAAAGTACAAAGTAAAAGTACAAAAATCCCAAGGACGTAGTTACAGCACACTTAGGGTGTCATGGGAAAAACAAGCTGGAACCACATACTGTATTGTTCAAATATATAGTTAGTTATCAAAAATGTCTTGCTTGAAGCAAGCAAAAAAAAAAAAAAAGTGGGTAAACTTAAAATGTTACTAACAGAAATGAAGCTATAAAGAAGATTCACGTTTTATCCTTTTACAGATGACTGCAATGTGACTAATTAAGAGCACATTTTCTATCTATAAACCAAATGCATGTAATTTAACTAGTGGGTAGATACTGATCTTCCTTAGTTAGATGCTGCAGTGCATCTAACTGAAGTGTTTATCAGCTGTGATTCCTAAGAACCTTTGGTTTCCCGGGGCATCCCTAAAACGGGTCCCTACAATTTTCAGGTCGTTGGAAAATTGTACCAAATATACAAGAATTTACAATGCATCGGAACTCAGATACACTATTAGAGAGGGTTGGGGTCCCGCAGAATGTCACAATATAATTATAAGGTTCCTTAAACAATAAAAGGTTTAATAAAAAAAAATAAAAAATAAAAAAATGAACCAAGTGTTTACCTTCTAGACCAGCGGTGCGCAATCTGTGGGGCGCGACCCCCAGGGGGGGCGCGAGACTGCCGACGGGGGGCGCGGGGTTTACAGAGGCCCCGCGCGCTTCCCGAAGGCACTTAAATTAAGTGCCGGGGGAGCTGCAGGGCCTCTATAAACCATACTTACCCGTGGCTCCGGCGGCTTCCTCCCGGCGTCGCCATGGCAACGCGGCGTCAAAATGAGGGTAAGTTGGGGTTGGGGGGGGCGCGGGAGTGAGGGGACAGCCGGCAGGGGGGCGCAGGGAAAAAAGTTTGCGCCCCCCTGTTCTAAACCACGATTTGAAAATGTGCTTCCACATTAAAATCTTTCACACATTTTGATATAAAAAACACCCACATTAAACTGGGCAGTTGGCGGCATTGGTTACGTGCTTCGCTACCACGTCCAGTGTTATTCATGCAAATTGACTATGCAACTACAATTAGAAATAAACTATTCGTCACATGGTTCAAAACACCAGTTCAACCATTGAATATCCATGATTACTGTATCTGCTAATTACAGATATCCATGTTCAGAGTAACCAATTAACACATTAACAATGAATAGAAGTGCGCAGTCCCAAACACCAAAACAAATATATTAAGGGACATTTCAGCTTTTTGTTATCCGGATTATTTACCGGTCTCCCCTGTAAAATAAAATACAGGCACAGCAGCTCATTCTATAGAACAAAAGAAAAAACAAGCGCACACACCATGTAAAAATGTACTCGGTGTACACACTAGTGGTAAGTGAATAAAGTAAAATTAAATACGAGGAGGTACTGCTGCGACACACTTTATTCGAGCAAATACCCAGTATGTACCTGGCAGATACCTGGAATGCGCCGCTCCTCACCTCAGACAAGCCCCGTTGCGTTTGCCTTCCCAGCCATGGTTCATGCCTGGCTGACGGGCGGCTGATCTGTTAAATGATAATGATTAGGATTTAATAGGCTGCAATGCTTCGCGTGTCTACCAGATGGCATAAATTCATGAATTGTAATGCAGTATATATATATATATATATATATATACTGTGCAGTATTGCAGCCAGCGGGAATAAAATGCTTCAATCCCTGCCTGGAAAATAACGCAATGCACTCGGGCAGAAGACAGTCACAAACCTCAATACACCCGGGTATACCCGAATTCGTGGGACTAGCCAAGCTCGAATAAAGTGTGTCGCCAGTGTAGTGCAGCTCCAGAAGGAGGACTCAATCCAATGTCCAGACAACAGGTGAATAGAGCAAAGAATCAGGAGCGCAAATACATCCAAATAATATAGAAAAAAGGAAAAATACAATAGTGCACACTTGACAATAAACAGGAATAGTGTAATTACTAATATATTAACCCACTGATTAAGCTCTTATGAGTGAAACGCGTTTGGGGACAATACAGAAGCACCTAGAGATTGGAAATTGTTTTTGGTGGACTCTGCTGAGGATTTTTGACTTGTACCATCTGTTCCTTCTGCTCTTACCTGGATCTGCTGACTGTGGGTGGCCACCGCAGGCATCTATACCAGGCAGGACTGGTGCAGTTCCTCATCACCTCTGACACAGGGTGGTCCAATTGCCTGTTTCTAAAGTAATTCAGTAAGTGTATTACCTCTGTCTATTAGATACATTTGCATACTGTACTTCACTATTCTCTACTCTCCATGTACAGAATCCCCCCTCCTGCCTCTGAGGGATACTGCTCAGATTCCATCTGAAGATTTATACCTTGAGTTGGTTACTCAGAACAACCATACTGCCTTCATTCCTCTGCACTATTGTGAGTGGATCACCTATATAATTACACTATTGCTGTTTATTGTATACAGTGTGCGCTATTGTATTTTTCCTCTTTCTATATTATTTGGATGTCATTACGCTCCTGATTCTTTGCTCTATTCAGCAGCTCCTTCTGCATGTTTAAAAGGAAAAATTATAGTGTGCTACTAAAGTGATGGCTTAAATTAAATGCAAAAGGTAAGACAAGTGGATACACAATAAGAGGATAACTAATAATATAATATAGACAGTGAAAATCAATAAACAACTAAAAATAACTATACTTTACAGCCTATAATAAGATCAAGCCCCATAGAATAAAAATAATAATCAAAATAGTGCTAAATCTCATCTGTAATGAAAGAAATAGTTCCAAAATTGAAGTAGAATCTTTCCCCATTCTGCATAATACTAAACGAGAAAAAAAAAATAAAAAACTACTCAAACCAAGAAATCACTTTGTTTTGTGAATGAACAGAACCTTTTCCTAGAAGGTGTTTTTCTTATGTTGGCAGGATCTATTTGATGCTCAAAGCTCCAACAGAGAAACAAATAAATATTTTAGGTCTGCATCGAGTAAAAAAAAATTCCCCCTTTCTTTCTTTTTAAATATGCATGAATTGGACATACATTTTTTTTAAACAGCATTGAGATAAACTGCCCTATTTTTTAGCTCGGGGGATCCCATGGTTCTCGGGATATTTACCCTTTTAGTTAGCAGTGCCTAAGCGGAGTATTTTAATAGACAACATAGAAGCTTCTCAGGATTTGGCAGCCATGTTTAGTTCCCTGTGGAAGGAGAACCTCCTGTGGCGCTGAGACAGGGATAGGAATATGGTTGTGGATAAAGTTCTTCTCTTAGGCTAATACCTCAAGATAGGAAGACAAGATGTACAGAAAACACTGCAATAGTGCATTACCCGGGGACACAATTGTAAAGGGAGCAATTTAATATAAAACAATTAATTATAAAACAATTGAACCAAACATTGGCCAGTGACTGGCTTATTTCACCCCACGGCGAGCGGTATACCTGTCGAAAAGACCCTAAAACAAATGTGCATGTCCTAGTCACCTTTGGTGAGTAGGATTTCAATTTTTATCAAGGCGGAGCAAGTTTCATCTTCCAAGTGCACAAACACATGAAAGTTTTTATATTGCATTATACAATGTTTGGTTCAATTGTTTTATAATTAATTGTTTTATATTAAGTTGCTCTCTTTACAATTTTGTCCCCGGGTAATGCACTATTGCAGTGTTTTCTGTACATCTTGTCTTCCTATCTTGAGGTATTAGCCTAAGAGAAGAACTTTAGCCACAACCATATTCCTATCCTTGCCTCAGCGTCACAGGAGGTTCTCCTTCCACATTTCTATATCTGGTTGGGAGATACCAGAACAACCTTTTGGGCAGCTCCAGGACTACCTTTTGGGCAGCTCCAGAACAACCTTTTGGGCAGCTCCAGGACTACCTTTTGGGCAGCTCCAGGACTACCTTTTGGGCAGCTCCAGGACTACCTTTTGGGCAGCTCCAGGACTACCTTTTGGGCAGCTCCAGGACTACCTTTTGGGCAGCTCCAGGACTACCTTTTGGGCAGCTCCAGGACTACCTTTTGGGCAGCTCCAGGACTACCTTTTGGGCAGCTCCAGGACTACCTTTTGGGCAGCTCCAGGACTACCTTTTGGGCAGCTCCAGGACTACCTTTTGGACTTTGTATCACAGGTTTTTTATATATTGTATATATTGTAAATTGTATTAATTTGTTTGCACGAGCGCTATATTGCACTTATATTTTCACCAGTTTATGTTTAGTTCCCTACAGAAGCAACAGCAGCGAGACGCTCTTCAGAAAAGCAGGAGAGCATTTGCTTGCTGCTCAATACCACATATGCACGGGGAATTAATGTGTAGCACAATAGCTAGAAGACCATGTAAAGCCTACAACCTGCTTGCTTCCTCTTGGCCAAAACACACGTATCGTGGCACTAGAGTACTTTGAGTAAAGCATCTTTGCTCGGCTCTAGGGAATACGGAAAGCTCCCTGTACCCAAATGTACCAGAAAAAGAACACCCTGTGGGGTAGGGTGACCAGACGTCCCTTGCCGTTTGTCCCAGGTCTCGACTTATCTGCCCACTGTCCCAGTTTTTCTGTGCGTAGAGCGTGGGCGCGCATAGTTAGGGGGCGGGCGCGGCCGTGCGTAGTTAGGAAGCGGACGCGACGCGTGCGTACTTAGGGGGCGGGCACGGTGCGTGCCTAGAGTGAGATAGGGTGCGATGCGTGCGTATAGAGGGAGGGCGCGGGCATATAGAGGGAGGGCGCGGGCGTATAGAGGGAGGGCGCGGGCATATAGAGGGAGGGCGCGGGCATATAGAGGGAGGGCGCGGGCATATAGAGGGAGGGCGCGGGCATATAGAGGGAGGGCGCGGGCATATAGAGGAAGGGCGCGGGCATAGAGGGAGGGCGCGGGCATATAGAGGAAGGGCGCGGGCATATAGAGGAAGGGCGCGGGCATAGAGGGAGGGCGCGGGCATATAGAGGGAGGGCGCGGGCATATAGAGGGAGGGCGCGGGCATATAGAGGGAGGGCGCGAGCATATAGAGGGAGGGCGCGAGCATATAGAGGGGCGGGCATATAGAGGGAGGGCGCGGGCATATAGAGGGGGCGGGCACGGCGCGTGCTTATAGAGGGAGGGCGCGTGCGTATAGAGGGAGGGGATGAGCGCGACGTGTGCATATAGGACGGGGCAGACACGGAGCATGCGTATAGAGGGAGGGGCGGGCGCATGGCGGGGTCCCGTGGCACATGCATATTGAGGGGGGTTCCCGCGGCACGCAGTGCGTGTGTACTGAGGGGGGGGGCCGTGACACGCGTGTACTGAGTGAGGGGCCTGGCGGCACGTGTGTACTGAGGGAGGGGCCTGGCGGCACGTGTGTACTGAGGGAGGGGCCTGGCGGCACGTGTGTACTGAGGGGGCACGAAGCGCGTGCGGACTGAAGGGGGTAGCCATGGCGCACAGCGTGTGCGTATTGAGGGGGTGGGGGGCGCTACGAGTGCTTCCAGTGAAGACATTATTGGCCAGTACTGATCTGTTCGATGATTATTACTTAAATACATACATACATACATACCTACCTACATATATCTATTGTAAACATGGTGAACTGAGACGAGGGAGGAGTTGGATTTCTCCTACCTGTGATGTCGCTGCATTCAGCAAGTTTGCAATGAGCCCCCATTACTCCCCCTCACTTCTCTTTACTGGCTCCCCGAGAAGGACAGGGTCGAAATAAGGGTAAAGGAAACACTTCAACAAATATTTTTTTTTCACACCTAAAACACCAAATATTTAATAAAGGGATCTTACTGGAGTCTCCGCTTTGACCTGAGACAGCAATTTGTTTCGCATTTTCTTTTCATTGAATTTGGCATTTCGCTTGACGTAAATTCCTCCATGCTGTGAGAAAGAGATGATGTTTTTATTGCACATAAACTAGTCTGCATTAAAAAAAATTACAAAACAAAAACCTAAGCTTGTCTGAGTTATGAGGCTTGTTCTAACTGTATATTTTGTTTAGTTATGATAGAATACTTCAACATGCTCTTAAAACTACTGCACATTTTTAATGAGTCCTTTGTTATAACAGTACTTAACCAATAAACAATGTTGCTCAAACCAGGAAAGAAAATAGTTTTGCTAATATGAAAGTTGGTTGTGTGTTTATTCATTCTTGCCACTCATTCTTGTATAATAAAGGGAGAATGGGGAAGGGGAGAATTTGACAACTTTAAATCTGTCCAATATAATTCATTACGAATAGCATTTATGAGCATTAAAAATCCAGTCTAGGGAATGACAATATTCCAGCAATTTGATTGAGCAAAAACACCCACAAATATCCCTAGCACAATTACCTGAGAAAAATACCACCCATACAGAGGTAGAAATTTCAAGCCATCCTTTAGAACATATCGTACATGACCCAGGGCATTCTGCTGGACAGCCAACATGTTTGCGACGATCCAGTCAACTGAAAGGACAATATAAACGTGTGAATGTGCGTTCATGTCGCTCTCAAAACACACGTAAATTAACCACTCAACATGAACATGTTAGAGGAACAGAGCTTTAAAAAAAAAAAAAAAAAAAAAAAGTAAGTGAAAATGTGAGGAGTCCCTCGGCTTTCCATTAACGTGGGCAGACTAGGTGGGACACAATCTTATACTTGTAGTATCTGCTGTCAATTCCTGTGTGTCTAGATACAGTATTTCTTTAAAAAAAAAACAAAAAAACTTGCAACACACTTTTTTCCTCTTCATAAGAGAAGAAGCAGAATCTTTCAGAGTTCTAAAGTATGTGCATTATGGGGAACAGAAAAATACACACACATTTCACAATTTAGCATCTTCCTTCCCCCCAAATCGCACTGGCGGCAGCCGCAATCCCCAGCGTCGAGGACTTTTTCTTGTTTGTCCACGGCACTGGGGACAATAAGTTTAACTATCACTGTAGTACCAGTAACTTCACCAGGAGGCATCATGAAAACTGGGGATCCCCGAGCTGTGAATAGTGCAATTCAGCCATGGAGGACCCCTTGTACCAATCCTGTACAAAATTATATGGGGATTAGTCAGGGTGGATTGCTGCTTTACACCAAGTAGTACAGGATTAATACATGGACACCCTCATAACAGGTTTATAAAAAAAATAAAAACAATCGGAACAGTGAGGTTGCTTTTTAAAGCTAGGAAGAAAATTAGTTTAGATTAGTTACTGATCAATTTAATCCAAAACACCTGTATGTAGCGGAAGGAAGGAGCATTCAGGGTTAAGAGGACTAGCATTCAGTCATGAAGTCAGATGCAGAGTTCCACACCTGTTAGTCTACAAACAGGGATTACAGCCAGTACAAGCGCAGTGTGTCTTGAGGTGGGGGTTCAACAGGGGCAAAAAAGGCTATTGTCTAATTCAATATTATCCCCAGTCTTGGCTGTTAGAGGAGTTAAATGAATTTGACAGTTCAGCTGCAACATGTTTATTTATTTATTTTTTACAAAACAAAACATTTTCTGCAGGTGATGAACAATAATATTCTTCCAACATGCTGCCCTATGTATTCTTTAAAAAATGAACACGATATCAAGACAAATGATTACTCTTCAAAAGAATATTATATCAAAAGCCAATGAAAAGAGTTGATCTATCATTACTGCATTGAAATGACATACAGACCTGTACACTGATGATTTGACAAGTATATGATATTTTCCTTCTTTGGCAAATCCCCATAGAGTATGATCTAAAAGAAACATAACAATGATTTAACTAAAAGTAACAGAAGTATAGCGATAACACAAACGTATGCATTGTGCATGATTTATCTTGCTGATGAATCTACGTACTGTATTAAGAAAATGTTTATGGTGCTCAAGATGCGCAGCTGGAAAAGTAAGTGAGGAACAAATGATATGGAAAAAATAAAATACAAAAACAGTAATCAAGTAAAGGAGGCATGGCCCAAGAAAAACTATGGTGCAGTATCAGGTGTGCAATGAGAAATTGCTATACCAGGCACCGATTTTGAGAGATACCCATTACCTGTAATGAGCGAAGCTGCTCACACAGATTTCTAACTTTGGTCTGATTTCCATCTTCCCGTTACTTTATATTTGGGGTATACCCTTTTGGGTATGGCTTGGAGTATATGGATCTTTTAATTACTCGGGGTAGCAACCATTCATCTGTCTCCTGGTTAGTGAATTATAGGATCTTCCGTGGTATGAATGAGATTAGTGACCATTACTGCCATTTGTGAATTTTATTATTTATCAATAAAGGTTATGTTTGATCTCATTTGAGATATACTTTTTAACGATTTGAAAGTGATTTAGTATCATTGAGCCTTGATCTGAAATACTATATACAGGCTCTTTTTTCGCTCTCCATTACTGTATGTACAAACCTAAACAAACATTCTAGTTTAAAATGTCCACATTACACACGTAGGAGCAAGGGTAGAAAATCTTCCTGTCATGTACGGCACACCTGTGAGCACATGACCTGCATATGAGACAAGGGTTAATACTCAGCTACATAGCTGGCCCACTTTTACCTTTCGCAAAGGTCTCACAAAGAGTAATATCTCCCTTCACTCCATCCCAATATACCATCTGTCACAGACAGCACACTTGGGAGCACGACAAATATACAAACTCACCTTCCTCTAGCAAAAGGTACTTAAATTAGTCCATATTTACCCCTCAATTGCCATCATATCCATATGCTTCCACCACCCAAGAAATATGTAATTATATATCTGCGAGGGTCTAAGGTCCGTTTATTAAAGAAAAACTATGCACTTAACACACAAAAACCTGTTGTAGCAAAAGGTGTCTGAAAATGTACTTTACACTCTACAAAGCGTGCAACCAGAGCACAAAAGCATCACTTACTAAAGTTTGGCTGTAATAGACAGTGCTTAGATTACAAGAACATAGATATAATAAATGCAGAACAGTTTCTTAAAATAAAAGGATAAAACATACGTAGAAATGTCTATACTTTACCACATCATAGCAGGGGGGGGGGAAATCGGAAGGGGGATCGCTGACACACAGCTCGGCAGGCGTATTAACCCCGTCACTGCTAGGGGGGCCTTCAACCCAATACTTAGGTGCTGACATTGTCCCGCAGTACATGAGCAGCGCGTACAATGGCACACACACACACACACACACACACACACACACACACAACCCCCCCCACCATCCCCCCGCGAAGAGGAGAGTCTGTGAGAGGGAGCAGGGGGGGACTTCCTTGGTGCTGCAGAGTTTATTTAAAATCGCTGCTTTCCCCCCACACTCTCCTCCCCCCGAAGCCTCCCCTCCTCATTGGCTCACAGCCACACCACGTGACGCGTCACAGCGTGTAGTGAGCCGTGCAGGGAAGAGGGACTGGGACCGGCTCGGGAGAATAACATCAGATGGTGCGTAGTGCGCGCGGCCGCACGGGCCGTCGGAAGCAGCGGGACCCAGGCCTTAGCCTTATGTACCATTCATGCAACATGAGCCCACCTGTGCCATAAATCAGCTCGGGCTGACATTTGTGACTTGAGAGAAGGAAAAACAAACAAACACAAGAACACACCTGTAAGACAATGTTTAAAATCTAACTGCATATATAAAAGACCTCATAACTTTATTTCAATAATACTTAGACACGAGTCATATCAAAATCGATTCAGGCGAGTTTGCTGAAAGTAGAGACTAATTTTGGTAGACTTGCCCCTTAGGCCGCATCCATTTTTAGCGCGAAGGCACAAACAAAAGGCCGTACCTCTATGAGGCAGGCCACCGAGCGCGCAACCGCACATGCAATTGCTGAGCAAAGTAATTTGATTGTCGCACAACAGTCGGTTTAGCCAATGAGGATGAACTACACACACAAGACATCACGGGCACGCCTCCCCGTCGCATATCCCCCTAGGCCACAAATTGCCTCTGCGGCAGGCATGCATGACGTCACGTGCTCAGTCACGCCTAGCATTGCCTCGGCCTAAGTTTGAGTGACAAATTGATACCTGTCCCTTGCCACCTCCTAAACACGAAGGGTTTGGAATCATTTGATTTGGTTAATTGCAACATTTACAAATAACTATCCAGTATACTTTAGAATAATGTCAGGTTCATGATACAGCATCTTCATATTTATGAATGGTAGGGTTAGTCACGCCCCTTGGCACGCTATAGAACCCTTCCAGAAATGCATTGAAAGGACCGTTAAAAGTGTCTTGTTTACGGGAATGTAATAACGGCCATAACTTAATCCCATCGTGGGCAAAACAGATGCCCTTCACTCTAGATTGTATCAGTCCCATACAACTCAGACCAGGTCAAGGGTTTAAACAGGCCATAAAAAGTTATGTATTTTAACAGCAAACTGTAACCCCATTAACCCCTGACGTATCAGATTGATTTTAAAAAAAATGTAATATCTCATGATATCACGACACTTAAGTCTGCAATGAAACAAAAGCTTTAAAGAGATTTACAAAATGAGGAGATATAATCAAAAGGGCTGGCAACGGTGGGGGTTGGGGGGGGGGGGGCTGTGGCACCAAGTTATTCCGCTCAGAAAGGACGCATTTCAGCAACTTTCAGAAAATCATTGTTATAAACGCCTTATGGTTTTACGTACAGTATAACCATCAAGATGAGACCGATTCTTTTCTAGTAATGTCACTTAACAGATGGGGATTGATCTCGGTACTTTCAATTTAGCGACACCACCCGAGAGCCAATTTTTTGTACCTGTTAGCGAAGATATGTAAATCTCGTCAATCCATCAGGCCGCTCAATAAGCTCACCTCCATCTGCCAATCTATTGCTGTTTACAGCCATTTATTTTTTCAGCTTTTTTCGTACAAAATATGAAGTCATTGTTACGGGAGACCAGGCAATTTACACCTTTTTACCAGGATCATTCATTGAGCAAAACAAGATAAATGAAATAAATTGTAGTTTATTCCCAGAAATAGGCACACACACAGTAAAACACAAAATACAGCTGAAAAGCACACTTACTGGGGGTCGAAAACTAGACTGTTCTAGGTGCAGGGAACTCTAAATAAGAGTTTTACCCGAACCGGGACTTAGCCCGAAATCCTCTGGTTCCCAAATCGGCGTGAAGTTCCACACGTCACTTCTATCCAGTATACTTTAGAGAACTTGGATTTCCTTTTGAGTGGGGGTTAGTACCAAACCCAGCTGCGACCGCTACATTCGATTAGAACTTGGCCGCCAGAAGTGGGACTTAGAATATTTTCCGGCCAGACTTTCCTGAAGCCTGTGCTCTGCTATTCACGCAAAAGCACACTCAAAAAGCCTGGTCTGCAGGAAATCTGATATTGCCAAGGGACATGCGCAAGTTTGCCACCTTGGTCCCTGGCTATCTCATGCCACCCGCTGGGTCAGGCTCCTCCAGGTCTGGTAGAACAAATGGCAGCCCGAAAGACTGCCATTGATCCCAGGACATGGGTACTTGAGCATTTCCCTGTTACCCAAATGGCTTTCACACCTCGGACATCCTCTGGTGGCTTTCATCTCTGATGTCCAGCAGATTTACAGGCACCAACTTGGTAGCCTGTCTGAACATTGCTTCCGAAAGTCCAAGCTGATGTACAGAGCACAACAGTACATATAGCACTATTACAGTATTAAATCTAACATATTTTAATACCTGTCTAATAGAATGCTGCACTTTTGTTTCTACTAGCCTTTATTCCCCACACACTAGCTACTGGACTCAAGAGTCCTCTCACAACTTTATCTATAGTTGGAGTACCCAAGAACCCCAATACAGGTTCTGGGCTACCTGGGCATCCCCCTTAACGTTACAGGACCACTTTACCCCATTTACCTTTCTGGGCTATGCTGAAGCAGGGAACCCTAGTGGTGAGTCACGCAAGCGTTTTCAAGGGGAGGTATTACCGGGACAAATGTGCCTACATGTATCAGAGAATCAAGCATTATTCCCGGGTACATTTTTAGGGGAACCGACAACTCCGGACCCCAACTACCTAGGCACATTCTGACAACTTCTCCGCAAAACCCCCTTGAAACTCATGCCCTAGCAATTCCTGCTCGCTGGCATCCCTGGAAAGGTAAACACAAAAAAAAAATCTTTGTCGCAAATTACATGTTATGCATAGACAGCGGACTCCTCTTGAATCCTTATTTCGGATCAGAGGTAACCAAAACAGGGCTTGACCTTTATTAAGAGCCTGGTTAACCCTGTCTCATATTAAAGACCAATTATTTCCTGACTAAGTTTACACAAATTGAACTTGATAACATTTTAGTTTCACTTGGTGTCTCCTCCCTTTACACGAGTATCCCACATCTGATGGAACAACAAAGTCCAGAGCAACATCCAATGTGACAAAAATACATAGTGAAATACGTATATATCTCTTGAAAAAGGGTCATTTAGTTAACCCTTTGGCCAAAGCGTATAAGCCTGCGAGCCACTTTCAAGGCATGACCAGTTCACATGTCCTAACACTAACTGATTAAAATCCTTATTTACCTCTGCAATTAGAGGCAGGATGGTCCTGGCATTGAACCGGTCACAACCAGCTGCATGAAAAGAAAACCTGCCCCCTCACCCCTCCCCAATATCAAAGTAAGCAGGTTCTCTTTTTATGCAGCTGGTTGTGACCGGTTCAATGCCAGGACCATAAACTAAATGACCCTTTTTCAAGAGATATATAGATATTTCACTGTGTATTTTTGTCACATTGGATGTTGCTCTGGACTTTTGTTTCTTGTTTTATACAATTAGCCACGCCCAATAGCACTTCTTTTGACTGACACACACACACACACACACACACACACACATAATTTGGGGGGGGGGGGGGTTCTGAGAGCTTGCTGTGTATCTGTGTATTTGTTAACTATGTCCACATACAGTATGATGGAGGTCATCAAAAATAAGTTACACCTCAGCCCTCTATTTTACTACTTTATTTCATTTGACATTTTAAATTCAAACATTTGTATTCACAGCTACAGGGAGCAATGTGGCGCCATCTTGCGCAAATCTATGCATTTTATGGTCGTGCGGTGGCACTACATTCATGCGTTTATGGTTGGGGCCGGCAATACTGAGTACATTGAGAAATGTATCCCTGACTTAAACACAGGTACACTAATTCACTTCAGTATGGAGTAAAACCAAATATTACTTTCCTTGACGTTATGCTAACCAAGCAGGATAATTATATTAATGTGTGTATGTATATAATCAGTGGTCGACAAATCACCAAAAAATCTACTCGCCACACGTGTGCTGCTTGGGCCAATAGGAGCTCGCCACGATGTTAAATCCACTCGCCCGGGGCGTGCAAATGTATAGGTTTGTCGAACACTGTATATAATATACATATATACACATTTTTTTTATGGACCACAGGGCTCTATTGCAAGCCTACTGATAAAATATGTTCCGGCACGCTTCGAGCGATCATCCTCCTAATTTACTAAATAGTCTCCCGTGTTCACAGTTGTTGCAGGTTATGATAATAGTCAAAGATCCTTCTAAAGCTGCTTCAGCTGTTTCTGATCTGAAACAGCGGTTTCTTGAACATGATGGCTACTGCAGTTCTCTACTTGATGAATGTATACGGAAGGCCTATGCTTCTAAAGGTAAATAAACGAAAACTAAAAATGACAGATGTGTTTTCCTTCAAATTCTCTAAAAATATATTTCTGTAACACACTATATAAACATTGGCCTATTTTACAGGCAGACCCACAGTTAGGTCATTCCAGGTCTATCATGGCAAAAATTACGTTAAGGTGTAAGAATCTGGGTGATAAAGTGGTTCAAGCTAATCAATCTTAGCACAAAAAAGCCTAGTTCTTCTCAATGTCAGGGATGTTCTGTTTGAAATTCTCTCCATATTGGAGATTTATTTTATCATCCAACAGAAGGGCACAAATCTAACACTATCAAAGAATTACATGTGAAACTACTCAGCTTTTATTACATTCTCAAGTGCCCACGCAGTCCGACGTATGTCAGGAAAAACAACAAGGCAGCTAAAACACGAAAACCAGATATAGAGCATTGCAGCAACATTAAAAAGGTGACAGCCACACGCCTTAGGCTGATTCTATAGTGTGGGCGCGTACTGCGCCGAGCGCGCGCGCGGCAGTTATAGATGGCTGAGGTTGGTCAGCCCTTCTATACAAGGGCCGCACGGCAGGGAGCGGGGAGCCAACAGACAACGGGGAAGACCAGAAAATAAAGATTTTGCGCCGCTACCGCCGACTAAATGTGTGCATGTGTCTGACTACACAAATACATTTTTTTATTTTATTTAATCAATTTTTTTTTCCTTTTAAAAAAAAAATTTTTAAGCCATTATTAAACACGCGCGCACACACACGCACACGGCAGCACAGACTCTATACACACGAAAAGCATGCGGCACGTGCAAGCGCGTTCGCACATGCACGGCCGCAAACAGTATAGAACGGACCTTAGACATTACAAAAAGCTCAAACACTGTTCCTTCATATGCTTTAAAGGAATTAAGCACCTCTGTTCTTGGGAGAGGAGATATTGACCAATTAGTCCAACGTGAAACGTTTTGGATCTTTACTCTTAAACCAGTAGTACTTAATGACTAATTAAATCTAACTTCTTTTACAGGGCGTCTTTTGTCCCATTTTGGGATGATCTATACATTTATGTAGACTACTAGTGGTTTCTTATAAACAGTTTGACAGCAATTTGCTAGTTCCGTAGTGACTTGTAACCATGACTGCTTAACGGTTCTTTTTATTCCATATTACATCCATTTACAGCACTTTTGTTTTTTGTTTTGTTTTTTAATCTAGGTTTGGCACTCAATGTGCCGTTCCGTGTTTGTTTCCATAGAGATTTGCAACCTCTGGGGAAGTGTGGCCATCCTGTTGCTTGGGATAAGTGAAGTCACTCCGCATTGCGCATGAGGTCATCATGACGAGTGTTGGCCTGGGGCGAGGGCTCTGGAACATCGATGCCGGCTGTGTCATCGTAAAGATATACATGTGTCATTTTGCACTTTGATGAAGGTGCTGTACACACCAAAACATTGGATCTCTTTTTGGTGCTACTCAATATGAGCAAAGACATTTTTGATTTTTATTACATTACATTTTTGTACAGTAGTGTGTCTTAGTTCCTTTAATAATCCAATAGAGTCAGACAGCACTACTGTCTCACCGAGTCAAACATACATGTCCTTGGGCAGAGACCTCTGAGTAGATTGGATATTTAGATTTTCTTTACAATACAAATGAGTTTGTGTATGCTTTAGGGCATCCAATAGGTTGGCAGTAGCAGTTTACCCCCTTGAATCTTGGTGTGCAAGGCAGGTGGCATTAACAAACTGCACTAAGCACACAGATAACTTACGCAGAGTTTGACCGAATGCAAAAGTAGAAGGACCTGTGTATAACTAAATAGAAAGTCGGATTGTGAAACGTGGTAAACAATATAGGATTTGCATTACAAACAGAGGTTGATAGTGCTTGGACAAAAAGACACTATCCAGAAGACCAACCATACCAAAATCGTTCTGTGCATCTTGCCAATAGCTTACATGCTGAACCGTCACATTATTAGGCCCCAGATGAAGGTTCCAACAATAGACACATTGGTTCACTGCAATAATGCAATTAAAAATATTTTATTTCAAATTTAACTTGAGGATCTCTCGTGCTGAAAGACCCCTGTTCAGAGGACCCCCTAACAAAATTCCTGGAGACCATCGAGTGTAGACATGCCAACACATTCTGGGAGTGCAGGCAAATCTAATAGTAACAGGGACAGTAACTCCTAGGACCAAAATGAACTAACTGCAGTGGACTGCTTCATGTGTTAAATATAGGTTATTCACATTTTAAACAAATCAAATCATTTGTTTGAGAGAGAATTTTTTTTTAATTGTCTCCATAGTAACCAAATGCTTTGGAGTGTTTACTTTCTTTGCCTAATCCCTTTCGTGAGAAGACTGCTGTACATGCAATTCCCTTTTTTATTGTGTGGTTTAAATTAATTATGCTGCCATAATTAGCCAAGAGAAAGAATAACGAAAAAATAAAAGATAACAATTAAACTGATCTGAAGAAAAAACTATTTTTAAAACAGAAAGCAAATAAGTAAAAATTTTACTTCAATGGTGATTGAATAAGATTGACTCATGCCGTGGGAGATGGAAGCCTCTATATTCTTCACCCTGCCGGGCATGCTACAAGAAGCACCCCCACTGACCCTCCTGCACACCTCTCTTCCACCCCCCCCCCACATCTGTTCTAAAATACACATTTTGATTATTAGAAAACCACCTCTAGTTCTAAGGTCTTGGAAAAAATAAAATGGTGGGGGCCCCTTACCGTTTTATTTCACAATGCGGCACACAACAGTTAAGCCTACACATTCCATTCCAGGTTCGGCAACACTAGTCCATTAGCTATAACTATATATTTAACAGAACATTTATAAATTGCTATACATTTAAATATTTTTATTCAGTGTTCTCTGTAGCAGCTAGACAGATGGGATAACTCTGCCACCGAGCTGGGGTAGGACAAGAGTGCTAGACAAAGGTATGGTCTCCAATCTGGTCAGCTACTTGCCCTACCTTCACTAGGTAAAGTTGTACCGTTGGATGGAACGTCTCAGAGGATTATTTTTCTCCCTTAAGGACCGCACTCATGCCGTCCTGGGGATATGTTACATTGAAGACTCCTCGCTCTTTGGTCACTAATCTCTCTCTAGCCACCATACCTCAGGATTACCCTTCTCCTGTTCTACTCAATGGAATTTTGCCCGGATGGATAACCCGTTATGGTGCATAGTTCAGCAGAGTGCAGTCCATGACTTCTAGTTTTGGGGCGGAAGCATTCAGGGTTCCACATGACCCTCAATGCTTCTCCTTGGAATTCTTTTCAGAAGTGAAGTTCGCAAGTGGCGAGGGGCAGCCGGTTGGTGTGCTTCTGGCGAGGTCACTTCCGGCAGACAAAGATCCCAATAGGCAGAGAGCGTATTTAAGAAAGGCTGTCGGACGACATTTATGTCGGCCAGACATTTATGGATGTGGAAGATTGCCTAAGAATATTCAGGAAGGAACAGGTTTTTTTTTTGTTTTGTTTTTTAGAGCAGTGAGAATTGCCACCTGATGAAGAGGACCTTTAGCATGAAGTCTATTTTTTTTCAAAATGGGAATCAATGAATACGCTAATTGAAAAATAAACACTATATGTCAAAGACACTAAAGAGCTAGATATATTGGATCAGGCTTTCTTGGGTCCAAGAAAATCAAACCGCTTTTTCCTGACTATAAAATACTTTAACCTTATAGAGGCAATGGATTTCATACGCAATTCCTCATTGATTTTGTACGCCTGCTGGCAAGATCCTCAGCAAATCCGGTTGTGGCAAGGTGAGCCTTGTGGCTGAAACCATGGGCAGCATCGTACAAGAATATGCTTATAACCTTGCCTTAGACAGGTGCTTATTTGTTTGGAAACGCCTTAGACAAAATTATAAGTTGCCAGTTGCAAAAAAGTCAGTTGCTACCACAAAAGGAAGTTGAGACCATCTTCATTTGTAAGACCTTCAAGGAAGGCTTCAAAGGAGTTCAGAACATACAGACCTGGGAAATCATACTATAGAGGTTTGGACCCACAGTCACAGTAATCCTTCAAGAGCAGACTCTGGCAAGAAGTGGCATGGGTCAGCATCAAGAAGCAAAGTCCCTGAAGCTCACGACAGTCTGGCAGGGTTTCTAGACCATTGGTTTAACTTTACAATGGACACCTGGGTCTCACAGATAATTACCCGGGGCTATTCACTACATTTTGTCTGGAGCCCAAAAAATAGCTTCAGGGAATCGAGGCTTCCAAGTCAACTGGAAAATGCAGCTGCCATGATGGAGGCAATACATGAACTCAGGGCAGGAATGACAGCAGTATAAAAAGGAGATTTCCAGGTTGCCTCCATATCCTTATAACAGAGGGTCATCCAAAATTCCTATGCTTCTGGACAGCATAACCAGTTGGTACCTTTCGGGCTAGCAACAGCCCCCAAAACCTTCAGGAAGGTAACGGCAGTTATAGAAGTTTTGCAAAGACCAGGCATTTGGGTGATGCCATAATTGGACGATCAGTTAATAAAATCTCCATCATACCAAGTAGCAAAGATTCAGGTCGCCAAGGTATGAGAGCAATTGGAGGAACATGAGTGGGTGATCAACCTAAAGAGCAATTTGCTGACATACCAGAAGATCCAGTATTTTGGAGTCCTCTTCAATACTAGGAGTGGAGTAATAATATCACTACCATAGCAGAAAGCAGTAAAGATTTATATATTTTAAAAAAAATTAAAGAAAATAACTAAAAAGAAGGAAGTCAGGTCAGCAGTTCATATTACGGTTAAAGCTTCAATATATATCTCCCCTTAGGATGCCTAAATTCAGCAACAAATGTGATTCCATGGCCGAGGCTTAATCTCAGACCATTGCAGAGACACGTCAACAGGCTATTCAACCCAGGGAGCAAAATCCCCTAGTGGCAAAGCCGAAGCTGCTTATGATGGGTCAAGCTACAGTACACGTAAAGAGAACACCCGCACAGCTTGAGTAGTAAACCACGGTGAGGTGCTAACTAGGTAGGGACATGAATGTATGCAAGAGAAAAGGAAACCTAGTATATAAGCACTATCACAACTGAATGTATAGTTATATTATTAAAATACTTTATTAATGAACAATGAATAAAAAAAAGGGGTGTTAAAATAAAAATATATATTAAACAGCACGTGACTGTGTCATTTGTAACATAACTATGGGTAGTTAGGTTGATTGTACATAAGGAGATCCCTGATTGATATTCAGGATCTAATGCTATACTTATAGCTGCCTATAGATATAGGAAAGGGGCCGTAGTAGGACCACTATGTAGATGAAGTTTCGTCTCAATATGAATGTATCAGGGCGTGTAATTTAGACGCGCTGCGATGGTGGACTTTGTGTGGTATGTATTTTAATACATCCGGGCATGATATGCGGAGATAGAACTAGTCTGTGTGACTATCTGTATTATATGATTGAGTATTGAGCTGGAGGGAAATCTCAGTCATGCTGCTAAGCAAAGTATCAATCTATGAGGGTAACCCCAGAGTGAAACACTGACTAGAATACTGCCCCGTGAGCCGTTTAGCCACAGTAGATGACAGAGTATGCTCAGTAAATAAGTGATGTAAACCTTCAATAAGGTGCCAACATCTAAAGTAGTTGATGTGTACTGTGGCTAGGCTGTCAGACAGATATAGGGGATAGTGTTAAATCCTCAAGGATGGTATAAGCAAATCCTATATCTCCAAAAGGGAGGTGATAGGTATATGATATCAACCTTCACAGCCCTCACAAGGGAATGTTAGGGCAGAAAGGTACAGTGTAAATACTGAGAGGCTAAATCTACAAAATATTTGGCATGGACGAAGCACTAGAGAGAACCTCCGCAATACTTGAAAACTGCATGTGGTGCATAATAGGTCATACGTGAGCACCATACGCAGGATATAATAAACGTAGTGGGAGTGATTCTGAGATCGGCATGTAACTCGTAGGTATATAATAAAGGCTCCGGTTAAACTGGTGATTTTGAACGAGCACTGACTCCGGCCGGAGAATGTATCTCAGTTGCCGGTGTATAACAGCTGATGAGAGCGGATCCCCACGCTAGAGGTGAGTGCCGTGTAGTGGGGTTAATATCGACCCGTAGCCCACGTGAATCCCTCACCCCTTGATCGACAGGGTGAGAGAGTAGGCAGGTCCCATAGTAACCACAGCGTTTCAGGGGATACGTAGCCCCTAAAAATACTAATGGCCTGAGTATGCAGTATAATATAATTAATTATCCAATTAGGACAATCATAGATAATAAATATACCTACTCAAGGCTCAGATAGTAGGGTACCACTCGAAAAGCAACAGAATAGCGCAGTTAGTGCTTCTTAAAAATGCCGATGCTAGCAGCTGATTGACATGAATCATCAGTAAGAGGTAAGTGCCGTGAGGTGAGGTCTGTGTGGACCCATACCCACCCGCACCCCCACTCAGCAGAACAAAGTGTAGAATAACGCAAAAACAGTTAGAACACACCTATGCTAAATTAGCACCGCATGGTCCCCTATATCAGCGCTGATCATAAGTATATCAGCGCTGATATGCTCGAGGGCATGCCTAACTAAATAGTGGGCTAGTGAACAGCCCCTAAGGGCAAAAAAGATCCTGCAGTGAGGATTATAACTTGCAGGATCAAAGTAACAATCACACAGAGGTTGCTGATAGTGTAGTAGCTTGAAACAATATCCATGCAATGCTACATTCAAATGAAGAGCTTCCCGCGTGTGTAGGAGGTATGTGGCCGACGCGCGCGTTTCACGTATGAACGCTTCTTCAGGGCACGTAAGGGGCAGTATTCTAGTCAGTGTTTCACTCTGGGGTTACCCTCATATAGATTGATACTTTGCTTAGCAGCATGACTGAGGTTTCCCTCCAGCTCAATACTCAATCATATAATACAGATAGTCACACAGACTAGTTCTATCTCCGCATATCATGCCCGGATGTATTAAAATACATACCACACAAAGTCCACCATCGCAGCGCGTCTAAATTACACGCCCTGATACATTCATATTGAGACAAAACTTCATCTACATAGTGGTCCTACTACGGCCCCTTTCCAATATCTATAGGCAGCTATAAGTATAGCATTAGATCCTGAATATCAACCAGGGATCTCCTTATGTACAATCAACCTAACTACCCATAGTTATGTTACAAATGACACAGTCACGTGCTGTTTGATAAATAAAAATATATATAACACCCCTTTTTTTATTCATTGTTCATTAATAAAGTATTTTAATAATATAATTATACATTCAGTTGTGATAGAGTGCTTATATACTAGGTTTCCTTTTCTCTTGTATACATTGATGGGTCAACCAGTAAAATCTGCTAGGAGGAAGATAGATGGCTCCAGTTGGGAAGACCATCTCATCCGACAAGTCTAACCGCGTGGGGTGCGCACTGCGAAGACAGCAGTCCAGGGTCTTTGGTCAGTATCAGAGACCAAGTTGCATATCAATATACTGGAGATCCAAGCCATCTTCAAATCAAAGATGACCGAGAAGTGAGAGACCTCTGAAGGAAGTCTCCCATCTTTTTAAAGGTGTGCAGAAGTAGGAGTTCCCGAGATATCTGTGGCTTACATCTCTGGAAACAAAAATAGATTTTAAATGCCTGTGGGGAAGCGCAGGGCCTCTAACAGCCGCGTGCGCGCCCCACCCACCAGAAAATCTCTTGCGCTCCCCTGATTTAAATCTTCAAGACTATTCGGGTTCCAGATTAGGCAGAAAAGTTCTGCAGGCTGTTGTACCAGGCTTGGCTACCGAATATATTTTACTGCTCTGGGAAATTCCATCTGTGCCTGGCTGCCATAAAAGGACTCTGAATAAAATGAGAAAATCTACCTCCAATAGTGTTGTCTCTTCAAGTCCTTTATGGCAGCATACTTCCCACCCGTGTGTTTATCTACATGTTGTATGTCTGTGCCTTTTTGACAACTTAACTGACCAGAGGGGAAACCACACCTTCATACCCGTGTCTAGAACGCTTGTCCTACCCCAGCTAAGTTACCCATCTGTCTCTAGCTGCTATAGAGGAATTTTTAAGAAACCAAAATATCCAGAGGTATGTTTCCCATTTATTTTATACTCTATTATCTCTTAAGAGTGGTCTCCATCAGCAAAATGTGTCTATTAGTAATAAAACAGTCCATTGATGGCGCTATTTACTCGATTATAGGGCAACCGCCCCTATTCCAGCCACTGCGAATTGGAAAAATAAGTAATATGCCGGCTACTGTGTTGCTGCCTTGCACAGAATTTAAAGAAGCGCATGCGCAAATGGCTACTCTGTTGCCGACTTCCTCAGGACAAGACGGTCAGCAGCAAAATATGTGGGCCTCGATTATAAGGAGACTATGGACTTCTCAATTATAAAAATCGGGCAAAACCGGTAATTGAGAGAAATAAGACTAAGAAAACAAAAACGGCAGCAGAGAATTTCAACTGGAGCTATAATGCTCCATGGGAATACCAACCTACAATTAAGAACTTATGAATATTTTAGATGAAACTGCAGGGGGCGGAAAAAAATACAATATTGCAGAATCGCAAAAATAAATGAAAAAGATATATCAGATGAAAAGAAATTAAAACATTCCAAGTCGCAAGAATTTGAATTGAATTGTAGAGCAGTGCAAGATGATCTGCAAACGTTTAACTAAAAGGTAGAAGTAGGCAAACAAGCAAGTGTCTGCAGCGCTGGGGAGTGTAGATTGCGGCACTGAAGGATGAATGCTGCAGGGGAGTCCATGCTTAATCCTCCAACTGTATAATAATCCCCATACCCTTTTTCCGTTCGCCCATACGGGAGCAAACGGAGGAGGTATGGGGTCCTACATGATCTCTGCTCCACGCACGTCTTCACCCGCCTGCAGCAGGCACTCAGATGGACCCTCCTCTGCAGCCGACCCACCGCCGGCCGCTTCTAGGGCAAGCTTAATTACAGTTCAGTGTATGGGGGTTAATTTAAGGGGGGAGGGGAGTGCACGCTTAGGGCAGGGGGTTTAGGCACTTACCCTTAGCAGCGAAGTGGCCGGCA